>NC_073708.1:1744547-2044547 GCF_023634085.1 Falco cherrug | reverse complement strand
GAGCTGAGCGAGGTCAGAAGACACTTAGACAGCAAATGTGCCTCTGACCCTATTTCGTATAAAGATTCAGTCTATTTCTTATTCTTAGTTACACATTTCATCCACCAAGTTAAGCCTTAATTAAACTTGCCCATCTAACACAGTTGCCTACATTTTCACAGGCTTGATACCAGATAAGGTGAATTTTTTCTACACTTTAAAAAAAAAATTTAAAAAAGAAAAGAAAAAAGAAAAAAGGAAGAAATAGAAAAAAGAAGAGAAAAAAAGAAAAAGAATGAAGAAAGAAAAAAGAAAAAAAAAAAAGAAAAAGCTGTGATAATGGAGTACAGGTGGAGCTCATTTGGAGTAATGATGTTCTGAACAGATATTTTGCAAACAACACGTTTTGTGACCTAACAGCTCAGCCAATTCACGTGCTGTTCCTGAATGGTTTGTTTTGTTCCTTCTGAACTCAACTGGAAATGAAGATTTCTTCTGGTGATGCTGGTGCTTCAGAAAGGGAGGTACAAATTAGCAGGCTGCCATTTAAGGATTCACTTATTCTCCCTTTTTGTGCTTGAGCTGCTCTTGCTCCCTGCCTGCTCCCTCGGTCAGAGGGACTGAAAACCTGCTAACAAGCAAATGAGTGTGACAACTGGAATTATGGAATTATTTTAGGCACACAAATAAAAAATAGTCGCTCAATTCTGTCATGGCCACAGTGGCTACAGGGCTGCTCACAGGGCTCTTTAATACCATATTCAGGGAGCTCAAGTTCAGAGTTCAGCTTGTACAGAGTATTACTTAAATCCATGGTTGCTATCCTTCTGTGTAAGAAAATATGTTATGATGAGGGGAACAAAGATGTTGTGATAGCTCCTGTGTATAGAAATTTAATATTAAAGCCATACAGGACACAGAAGGTTACACTGGGCACAAACACAGGCACTCCAGCAGGACTTCATTCAGTACACCCTGGCAACTAGTTTTGGGGTTTGTAAATATACAGTGGACTTCTGCCCTCTGGCACTTCTTCGTCTAGTAAGTCCTGCTATTAGCTATGAAACATCTGTATACTATATTATTTGATATAGAATACATTCCCAAACACCTCTAGCCACCTAATTTCTGAGTCATCAGCTGGAGTGACTGGTTGTATTTCTCTGAATGAGAAAAGGAGGGGAAAGATAGAGAGTATAAATGCAGAAACAGCACTTGCAACTTTTTCTTGCAGCTCTAAGGAACCTGCAACCATCCTGCAACCATCCCTATGCCATGGTCTTAAATTCCAGTCTGATTCAATACGGTATGATTGTTCCTTGTGTAAGGAAAAGTGGAGATGGAGACCAGAACCACACGATACAAATTTTAGAGCACAAATAAGAACACTTATCTACAAAACAAAGCAGTAGCAAGACCTGAGAGTGATTAAGGATAATGCATTAGCCATCTGCACAATGTCTGGTAGCAGCAAGAAGGTAAACAAAGTCTTGGCATGTCTTGGCATGTATTATGCCTCTAGCAATGAGATGTATATATAAGAAGCTACTACTCAGATATAGAACAATAGTAAAGCCTCATTTGGGATATTCCGACTTTTTCTTTTTAGGATATTATATGAAAACTATATGAAGCTGGAAAAGATCAAAAAACCATGACAGAAGGTACTTAGACTAACATTGGAAACAAAGGAAATGCTTCATAAGGAATGAGAAACCAGGCTCTGTTGACATGCACAAAGGAAACTGAGACCTTGGAGAAAAATCCGGGATCTAAAATACCCTAACATGGAAAGACAGATGCCAGTAGAAGGCATTTAAATACAATAACAGCTAATTGAAAAACAAGCATGTAAGAGTTTAAATGAAGGTAGACAGTAGCCTGAGTAATTTGGACATAATTAGGACGTGCACAAATAGCTGTTGCATGCTGCAAAATAAAAAAAAAAAAAAAATGCATCAACTCAAAGGAGTACTTAGCTAAGGAATCATAACCAGGTTGTGCCCATGAAAGAACTTTAGGAAAGTAAACAAATTTATCTTCCCATCTTGCATACAACCTATCCATGCTAACAGGTTCAAAATGTGATTTGTTTTCTCTGGAACAGATTTGATTTAGCTTTGGTGACGCAGGACATGCATGTGACGTAATCTGCAGTTCAACAGTAAAACCCATCCCTAACAAAAATGTTAGGACCTGTACTCCCATGTCCTTCTCCACAGGGCTGCTCTCCATCCCTTCATCCCCCAGCCTGTGTTGATACTGGGAGCTGCCCCAACCCAGGTGCAGGACCTTGCACTTGGCTTTGTTGAACCTCTTGAGGTTCCTGGCCCTACTTCTTGAGCTCATCTCCGATCACAGGGCAGGACTACCCCTCAGAGCACTACCCCTACCAAACACAACCCTCCACCTAGCAGCAGGGGAAGCAGCAGTTAGCAGATGTTTAAGCTACCACAGCTGATCCTTGGCACCAGGGAGTAATGTCGTCTCACTTTCTACAGGTAAATTGGTACTCTCCCGACTTGTCTTACCATCTTGTGTGCAAATTGTTATCTTCTGGCTTTTGTGAAGTCCTGATTTATACCTTTTTCTTGTACATAAGATTGAAATACCTAATTGTAGGCATACACAACAAAATACAGCTTTATGGTTAAAGCAGTGCAAAGCCTCAGGTCCACTTGATATACTGCCCTTGTAAACGTAAAAATAAAAGCTTGATCTTTTGTTAAACTTATAGAATAAACACATCAGTTAAGGGGCAGGGGGAAGATTAGAAAGAAAAGGTGGAACTCCCAATGTCATTCTCTGATGATCTCTGACAGCTTGTCTTTGCAAAAACATTGTGGGAGGAAGAAAAGTTCAGATTTTAAGATGAAAGCCATGATTAAATATTTTGGGTAATATAACTGTAAAAAAAGTGTATCTGAGGTTGCGCATCATCAAATAAAGCCAGGTCTCCTGATCTTTAACATCCTTATGTAGAATGCAGGAACTCATTTTATTTTCACATATTAAATTTCTTGTTATGTTGATAGGTTTGCACTTTCTACTAGAAAACAAATGTGATCAGCATCAGTAACAAGAAGAACCATCTGCTACAGAAATGGAATGTGTGCCATAAGATCATAAAGCAGTCTTTTAATAAGTGAGATCTATTTATGTATCAATAGATGTTAATGTATGCTAACGGTGAGGGAGAGAGACAGCCCATGAAGACTAAAATCTCAAGATTTGCAGTACTCACTGGTCAAAATTAGGAACCTCAGTTATTAGACTATGCATACAAATTTTCTCTTCACTTTAAAGATGAAATTATGTTTCTACCTAAATCAATAGCAAATAATGTTTCCCTGCCAAAGCTGTAGCGGCAACTGCCAAATAAATATTCAGTTGTTACTGGGGAAGTCTTCCACTAACCGTATGATCTGTATTCCCACTCAGCAGTCAGACGTGGAGTCACAGCTTACTTGTGTTGAACTGGAAGGCTGCAGAGGTTTGGAAAGACGGTGAGTAGAAATGTTTATTGCCAACATCTCCTGCCGCTGTCGTCCCAGAGACTGCAACATACACAGAACTAGGAAACAAAGCAGTGCTTCTTTCACTGGCAACATATCCCACCAAGACGTAAAGTTTTGCAGTGGGAAAACTGGAAGCTGACAAAATTTGTGTTTGTGTAAAACACTGTGTGCATTAGTCTGAGTTATTAAAATGCTGGTGCTTGGTCTTATTCAATAACAGAATTTGAACTTCTGTAGTTGGCCAATTAAACACTATATTTCAAGGGTTACGGCACTCCCTATCTTTGCCTTGGGCATGACTTTATGAATGAAATAAAAAGAGAATCTCCTGCCATTCCGTAGAGTTGGTTTTAAATAGATAGTTTCATTTTTACACATTTCATTTCTCAAGCAATGAAAAATAGAGAAGAGGTGGAAAAGAGAATAAATGTCCATTGTTTTCTTTGATTCCTTAGTATCCCATCAATTGACCTCCTATAGAAAATTAATGGATCATTTTATTATGGGTTTGGGCCTTTCTGGGTGAGGGAGAAAATGGAGAGGGGAAAAAAACCTGTATATCAACTCTTTAAAGAACAAAAAAGTCAAGAAAGATTTAGTGATGATTCAGAAGAAAATTTAATTAACTCCTTGCAGGTGTAGCTCCAGTGAAGCTACAAGAGTTTGGGACTGAATTTTGCTTAATATGTCTAAGGTACTGGTAATTCTAAGGTAAAGTACCCTGACTCCCAAAGGGTGCCATATGTTGCTGTGTTTTGTAATGCGATGTGTATGTGGAATTTTAATAACAATAAAGTGACAATTTTATTCAGAAAATTTAGCAGTTTGAGCTTGCCACTGAATGTGCTAACAGGCTCTAATGCCTTATGAGTAGGACTTGTGGGGATATTAAGTTCAACATTTTGATTTTCTGTGTCTTGTTTTGCTTACCTTCTAACTGAGCTCATGGTACCACAGGCACAAACTAATGTTTTCTCACACACATGTATTGAGAACACAGAGCTGGGTTTTTACAGTTTACAGTGGAGGTAAAAAAGTGCTGATATTTCCATGCACTTGCATATAACAAGAAAAAGAAGTAGCTTTCTAAAAACACAGATGCTCAAGGTGATCATTTACACACACTATCGCAAAAAAAAAAAAGAAAAAATCTTAAAAGGGCAGTCTTAAGTCTTTTCAGTGTTCCTTGGTAACCTAAATAACCATGAACAGTATTAAAATGCAGCAATGTCAATTTATGTTTGGCTCCTTATATACTGACAGGCCTAGAAATGCTGGCAATAAATACCAGCTTTAAGGCTAGATTCCAGTCTCCTGCAGACTGTTAAACTCTATTAGTGGTCTTTGACCAAAAAAGAATACAAAAGGACAGATGTGCGAATTTTGTGCTTCATTTACACATTGGAAAGGAAAACGATACTTTTTTTTACTCCCCTGAGAAGACTGAAATAGTCATTGAAGTTAGTAAACAAACACAAGAGAGCTATAAGGATGCTTTATAGCTTTCTGGTCTAGAATTGGTGTGGAAGGAATTAAAAAAAAAGGAAATAGTTAACATTGAAACTTATTTGTCAAATTATGTGGCCTCTGATTTGTTTCTGTTACAGATAAAAGTGGCTGTGAGGAAATGGATATTATGGGGTTTTAAGCTCTTTTTAAAGCTTTTACTCTTTCCATTTGTGAGAACTTTTACTCGGGCTCTCTATTTCATTTACTGGGTTATCTGTTAGGGTCTCCTTTCTCTCAGCCTCTCTGCTGAGGGTTTATATGATTTCTCAGATTTATATGATTCTCAGATTTCTGTGTGGAGCGAAGGCCTTTTTTCATGTGAACATTCAAAATGAAAAATCTTTAGTGTTCTGTGACACTCCATTTTCTTTTTCTGAAAAGTTAGAACTCTGAAGGTAACCACTGCTACTACAAACACACATTACTACTTTTTTCACTACTGTTAAAAAAAAAAATAAATCTGCCTCACTTAATAGGGTGAAGAAGTGGGCATGTCAGGCTCAGCTCAAAGGTGAGGTGGTTAACAATAATATCACATAGTCCTTCACATGCACTCTGGGCTTCCAGACTGGCAGCCCTGGGACGTGAGCATCGTGTTGCACGGTGCTGTTTCTGGGCAGCCCATGGTATGGGGCCGTGAGGCACTGCTTGAAGGTCCATGTGCCTGTGCTATGGCACCAACGATCCTCAACTCTCCCTCGTATTTTCAGACTACGCACCTTACATTTCTCATGCACTTTTGCCTTCAGTAGACTCCTCAATTAATGGATTCTGCAGGGAAGGTAATGCTGAGTAAAGCGTCTCAGAGCTAGGTGGTTTGAGGGATGTGTGAATTCCTGCAAATTTATTTCTCAGGTTTCTCTATGCAATGGGCTATAAGTCAGTACAGATATAGTATCAAAGCCTATTTCTCTTGGAGAAAGTGAGAATAAAATCAAGAAGAGTAATGGAACATAAAATGCTTGCTTACATTCCCAAGAGAGCTCTCTGTGTTGCTTTCCCTCTCTCAAGTATATGCAGGCATAGGTTATGTGATCTGACCTGTGCTTTCTGAGGCACAGCATTTGCTATCCCATGCAAGTGAGTAAGCTAGAAGAAAAGAGTATAAACTTACTCATGTATGAACAAGCTGTCCGTTCTTCTTTGCACACCTAATTAAGCAAGACAGGAAGCAAGAACAACTAAGTCCTAAAGTCTCAGTGCATTCCCCGGACTAATTTTAGGGCAATGTAATTTTGTACTTGGGCAAAGTACATTGCAGGTGACTGATTAAAATAATAGTAACAAAAATAATAATAATGTGAGCTGAACTTTGGATTGAAAATGCTTTACCTAATCTGAAAGTAAAATTTTGGCTTGATTTTATTTTTTCATAGAGGAGAAAATCCATGATGTTTCATTAACCCTTTCTTTTTTTAGCCTTTTATGGGCCTCTTCCCAGCTGAGACCCTTGAACCATTTTGCATTGACATTTTCATGAACTGCAGACAATCTTCCTAAATTCCTCTCTACAAAAGCCATATTCTGAAACACTTGTAGTCACAGTTCAGCCTGAGATGGAAAGAGATGTTGGATTAATATATTTTGACACAATATTTACAAAGAAATTATAAATTTGGACTGTCAGGGGTAGGAGCAAAAGAAGTAATTTGAATCTGTGTGCCTTTTTCTGGTTTCCTTGACACAGCACAGCAACTTAAGACATTCTTTAAAGGGGTCCAGAATTGCTTGTCCCTCCTTTGTAATTCTTGTCATAGTATCAGAATTGAGCAAAGGGGCCGCTTTATAGCTGGAAATAACCAACAATCGTATTCCTGTTTCTCACAGTATGAAAAAATCAGCTAATAAAACTCTCCAAAATTACATATCCCCAAAAATAGTGAAGTCCATGCAGTTTTTCTCAATCGCATCTGTTAATATGACTGCTTTAAAATAGTCAGAAGTACCATCTGCTGCTACGTGCAAGAATCCCTCTCTCTCTCTCTCTCACCCCTGAGTAAAAGGGACTCATGATGAAGCACTAGCGTCTGTGTTTCTAGCAAAACAGTAAACCCAGTCTTCAGCTCTTACCAAAGTTAAGTGTAGTCCACTGGTTGGATTTGCCTTTGTTAGGAATTTAGCCACACACTTGCGGATTTTCCTTTGCTTCTATTAGTATGCAATTTGTTGACAAGGGTTTTACAATGTACATATTGACAGAAATCAAAAGACTTTCCATGTTACCACCAGGCTATGCTTCGGAGAGGTTATTTTTATATAGCCGTAGATGAGACAGACTGAGAAACAGAAATAACCCAACAAAGGTTCTTTGTAGTCTTCTGTGAAGGCATCTGAGAACAAGAGGGAATGGTAAGTACAAGAAAAAAGAAAAATGCACTGTACAGACACACAGCTAATTTGGAAAGATTAGGTTGTACTGCAGTACTTCCAACACCTCCAAAAGAAGAGGAATATAACTTTGGTTTTCCTCTTGAGCAGCTGTTACTCATTTTTGTTGAGCTTGTACTAAGCTATTATCCTAAATTTCCAATGGTAAACTCAAAATACATCTCTAGGAAGGAAAGTCACTCATCAGACAAGTCTAGGGCAAAACCCAGTCAGCCAGCTATAATCATTTCAATGAGATGCCCATGGAATTAATCTTTGCAGTGAGAGAGTAAGAGTATTGAGTACCTAAGCACAGCTGCTCAGCTTCTCTATTGCGGCTGTTCTGTTTTATTCATGGTAATTCCTCCACCTGCTGTCATCTCACCTGTGATCTTACTGGAATCTCTTTGAAGAGCACAAGCACAAAATCCTAGCCTTACTGGCAGATAAAATATTTGCCTACACACTCTGCAGTAATAACCCAGTTAGACGAGTGCCTTTTCATTTTCAAAAGACAGACTACTTAGTATTGTTGGCTGAACTCACATATAATAGTTGTATTCCCTTTTCCTCAGTGAAATATTCCCTACTGAAAAATAAGCTTTTCAGTACCATAAACAGTGAAAATATGTCAATTTTACTTAGCCTCAGTCAGAAGATAGGATTGATTTTAAGGGTACAGTATAGGTGTAAGAGTGTCTACCTGTAATAATTTGTTGTACTAGCAAATGAATTGATTTTATAACTGAAAAGCATAACATATATTAGGTTTTATTATGTTCAGCAAAATATGTCAACTGTATACCATAAGAAAAAACAAATTTGTTGATAAAGGTCTACATTTAGTACAAATAAGTTAGCAGTTTTTAAGAAGCAACAGTATTACTGGTCGGATTAAGTTCAGAGAGGATTGTGAAAAGGCAGTTTTCAGCTCAGTGAAGGCGAAGATGCTACCTGCACCTGTTAATTGTTGCATCTCTCTGTTAAGGGAACGCTGTGGTCCTTGGCCACTCATTCACACACAAAGCAAAATTAAGGGCAAGGAAAGGAAATGCAAAGGGACTTGGCAATATTGGGAGCCAGGAAAGAGTACCACAATGAGACTGAACTTTGAAAATGTCAAGCGAATACACATAAGGAAGAATTATTTCCAAACTTCAGAGATTCAGTGTTGATGTGGGAGACATGAAAGAAAAGTAGAACTCATAAAAGGCAACAAATTAAATCTGCATCAGTAAGGCAATGTGCCAGATGAAAGAAAAAGTGCCAATATGTTTTTTGTGTTGCATATGTTAAAATCATATCATGATGGAAGGCAGAAAAAACGCCAGATTACACCACTGTTGTGCAACCCACCTGGAACATCATATTTGACTTTAAGGATGTAAGAAGGTATCAGAATTAACAAGATGCACCACATGGGTAAAGTGAAGTTGATGGAGCTCTGCCAGCACAAGAACTCCAAGCTCTCCTCATTCAGGTTAATAACATTTTGAAAATATAATGTTACTCATTTGTATAAAGTTGAAAAAGTAATTAATAAAATCTCTACTGTTTCCATATGTCTCTCCATCTTTTACTTTTGGGCAATCTGCATGGCTTCTTCTGTTGGGCTGACCTTGACTGGATGTCAGGTGCCCACCTGCTTTATCATTCCTTCTTCTCAACTGGACAGAGGAGGGGAAATCTGACAGAAGGACAGGGACATCACTCACTAATTACTGTCACAGGCAAAACAGACCCAAGTAGGGGAAATTATATTTATTACCAATTATAATAGTAGGATAATAAGAAACAATAAAAAATCTAAAAGCACTTTCCCTCCACCCTTCCCTTCTTCCCAAGCTCAGCTTCACTCCCAATTTCTACATCTCTTACCTCCAAGCGGCGCAGGGGAATGGGGAATGGGGGTTGTGATCAGTTCATCACATGTTGTTTCTGCCACTCCCTCCTCACACTGTTCCCCTGCTCCAGTGTGAGGACACGCCTATGGAGACAGTCCTCTCTGAACTTCTCCAGGTGGGTCCTTCCCACAGTCTGCAGCTCATGAACTGCTCCAGCATGGGTCCTTTCCATAGGATCCTTCAGGAATTCTTCCACAGTCCTTCAGGAATGTCCTGCTCCAGTGCGGGTCACAATTCCTGGCAGAAAACTCGGTCCAGTGTGGGCTGCTCTCCATGGGAAAGCTGTGAAGCAGCTTCCAAGGGAAGGTAAGGGCCAGCAACAGCTTTCACTGAACTTTGGTCAGTGGTGGGTTCATCTTGGAGCTGACTGGAACAGGGACACAGGGGAATTTTCTGATATACTCTCACAGAGGCCACCCCTGCAGCCCCCCCACCACCAAACCTTGCCACATAAACCCAATACACCTCTTCTTGGTAACGTGACCTGGATAGCTCAGGAGCAATGGGAGTACCAGCGGTCCGTGTGATGGGAATACCCAAACTCTCTCCTCTGAAAGGGTGCTTGCCCCAACAGCTATGATGATCAAAAGCAAATTAACAATAACAAAGCTTAAGACGATGATCAGTCAAATGAAGCAGTTTATGGAGCATGCCCAAGAAACTTTAGATGAAAGGAAGAGTCATCTTAAAAAGGAATAAAATTAAGGATGGAAAATATATGATGCAATGACATACCTAGGATTGAGAAGAGGGTAACAGACAGCAGTAAGTCTGGGTTTGACACACCAGAAGTCACCCTTCCAGCAACCCTCCCAGACCTACGTTTATGTCTCAGAAACCACCCTCCCTGTCAGACTCTGAGATACCAGCAACCAGCTTAAGGGTTGACAACACAGGAGGAGCACACAGAGACCTCCCTCGGGTGTGCAGCTGTGACTCTAGGTGGTATTTGTCACCAGCATGTGGGGCAGTGGGGTGTGTGAAGCATCAGGGGTACACATGAAGCTGGAGCACCTGTATCTCCCGCAGATGTTCAAGAAGAGGGAATCTGCAGTGCCAGGAGAAGGGATGTTTGTTGGTAGCACACACAGCAACGGGGATGGATCTGAGTATGTGAATGACTGTATGTGTGTATGTGCATACTTAAAACTTTTGGAAATAGTTATAAAAAGGTCTTTAGAAATTTGTAGGCTTTTATTAACAGCTGTTGAGTGTCTAGTAATGTCATTTATAAGCTATATTGCTGAGATTGATCCTGAATGTATAGCTTGTGATTACCATTTAATTATGTGTTGTTCCAAAAAATCAATACATTCTTGTGCCATTCTGTAACTTTCACATCATGTATGCCTACATGGCTGGCATGAGCACCAATTATATTCTGGTAGCATCCTGGAAAGCTCAGTAAGGAGTCATTTACTTTATTTCTTGGCACTTCTGTTTTTATAATATGACCATAAGTTCTGTTTCTGATTTCATTTCTTCAGTGCGAAGCAGTGATGACAAGCAGATCCCCAAGTTCCCTGCAATTAGTTTGCAGAATTTACTGCTGAACTACTGCCTGCTGGAAAGAAATACTCCAAAAATTCACATTTTGTTTAAAGAAGAGGTATTTCTAGTTGAAAAGAAAGTCTTCAAAGCACTAGAAGTGAGCAGGGAGATACAATAATATTTGGAGGCAAGCTTGCAAAGGTGTTCCCTTTTTAGGTCAAACAGGATGAAATGTTTTAAAAAATGTTTAGCAACGACACCATAACCCCACCACCACCACCACTCCACCCCCTTGTAGAAACAACTGTTTGCGACGATTCTCCACCACCCCCTCACCTACACTCTGCTTGGTGCAGATCTGAGTGGCTTTCTGGGTGATGGCATGAAGGGGAAGGATCTGGGCTGTTCAGGAAGCACTTACTGCTCAAAAGCCATTTTCCTTTCTCCAGGTGCATGAAGTGAGCTTGATTAGGACTCTTCCACAGGCCAGAAGCACCCCTGTTCTTTCTGGTAGGATGTATACTTCAACTTAGTTATTTAATGACTGGGTTTGACTTGTAATGTTTTTATTACTTCAGATTGTTGTACCAGCAAGACCACTCCTGCCACGCCATGTCATCAAAGCCTCCAGCTTCAAACCAGATCACTTGATGGGGAGTTCCTCAACCAACCAGGGAGATAATGACTAAGTGTCTTGGGTGTGAACACAAGCACAGCCCTCATATCCAGCTATCCCGTGGTTGTAACTATGGCACAAACCTGAATTTCACTCTGTTAACACACTTATAACATGAATTCCTTAGTTCTTGTCATACAATTCCTGTCCCAGATGTTAGGTACTCCAGTGCCCCTGGCTGGGTTGCTTCACAGGAGTGACTGAGCTCGTGGACGTGACAGGTCCTGAAGTTCAGGAACAGGAGGAGAAAGTATGCCAGTAAAAAGATAAGTATCAATTATCTGAAACAGGTGATTCTACTGAATCACGTATCTGAAGACAAACTACAGTATCCCCAAATACTTTTGTTTCTGGGAAGCCTGCAGAGATTTCTGTGCAAGCAATGTCACACGTGGATGCTGCCTGGATTTTGTTCTATGTAGCTTCATCTAGAGGAGGATAAACATAGTGTAAAAAGAAAACACCCAGAACCTAGCAGAAAGTCTTAATATAATTTTCCATATTGTGGGTCCTTAGATCAACACAAGATGTTAACGTAGAACTCCTCAGAGTGTTTTAGAAATCTACTCTAAAAACAGGACTAACAGTTCAACGCCAGCTGTCTTCAGTCCCTGTTTCTCAGAATGTGGAGTGTGGAAGCGTGGGTTCAAGGGCAAGAAGAGTCATTTCAGGGCTATTCAGAAAGAACCGTCTGAGTGATGTACTTTTTGTGGGAACAGGTCTGCCTGCTCTAAACTACTGCAGGGTAGTGATTGCTGTAATTTACTTGCAGAATCAAGGGAACAGTAAAGGAGGCACAAAATTAAGCTGAGCTCCCTTTAACACAGTGAGCAGTCAGCAGATTTGCCTTTTGTTTCCTTGTTTTCCCATGAATTCTGTGATTACTGGGAGCATAAGTGTCTTCTATGTTAATTTAAAAGGAATAAATAAAAGAGGTTATATATTCTGTGTTGAGTGTATCTTTCTTTTATTTTCCTTCAGAAGTGGGTAAATAGAGACCACTTAATTGCTTCAGTTGTTGTTATGAAAATAGACTGTTTTTCAAATGAATCACTTTAGTGAAGCATAAGAAGTGCTGTTAGAAGATTGTTGAGGTTTACTTCTAATTAGGGCCACTGAGAATGATGTTATTTTATTTATTACTATGTTCAATTAATATTTCATATTTAACTTCAGGTGTCTATTTCAATGATTTAGTCTGTTTTAATCATTACAAAATATAAAAAGGAAATCCCTCCTTCTCAGAGACATACCACAGCATTTTTGCCCAAAATCTGTTTCCTGCAGAAGAAGAACATATATATACACTGATTTTCATAACTAGTTAAGATGAAATGACATTCCAAAGATATCTAAAAAAATAGTAGTCTTATTTTATATTTTTAACAAATTGTTTTTGAGACTCATTCAGACATGCAGAGTTTCTCCCCAACCTGAGAGTCCAAAGATGAAAAGAATAAAATAGGAAGGCAATTTTAAGGGTAATTTAAAATTCAGTGGACTTAATCAACTCCATGAAAGCAAATTTCAAGAGTTTTGTGCTGTAAATAATATATTTTTGGTGGTGTTGGGCTGTAAATGGTGCTATCCTAGGAAATAAAAGACAGAAGAATCTGAGGAGTGCCTTGGGCTGGAGAAATGCTTCTCTCTAAGGTATTTCTCAGAGATCTTTTATCCTTGCATGACACAAGTAGGATCTTGGGTGTTTCTCTTTTCCTATACATGATATTGGTCTCTTTCTGCTACTCTAGCTCTTGCCCATGTGTCACACTTTCTCTTTGATCCTCCTTCATTCCTTCTCTTTAGCACGTAGTACGCAATATGCACACGTAAGAAAATACTTTTTATTTAGGCTAAAGGAAAATATACACAATCTAATGGTGGTTTTACACTTGTGATTGCTTAATCTTTTTGTGTTTTTGTCTACAGATTAGAACAAATCTTAAGGTCTTCTTTTTTCAGGATTGTCTCTTGGAGTTGTTAGTGTGAACCCCATACATGAGGCAGCAGCTAGAGCTCTGCTGTGAATGCTCCGCTTTCTGTTTGTGAACGATTAGCCATTCTCCTTTGGAAACGTTGCAGGGAGGCACTCTTTGATCCTGACTGCTTTTTGGCTAGGCCTCCAGACTTTGGCTTAAAAAGGTCAGAACTTTTGATCCTAGAATAAAAAAATGAAAACCGTTTTTAGAAGCAAGTGTACTTTTCCTCATAGAAAGGTCATAAAGACAGATTTTTAATTCTTCGTAGTCTAGTGTAAAATTAAATGCATTTTTGCGTTTTGTCCTACATCTTTATTGTGGGCTTCAACATGACTCAATTCAGAATAATTGTACATAAAGCAATTATTTATTAATTAGAACAATTTGTCCCTGAATTATCAGACTGTTTTGTTCACCTTCTATCAATTTTTCGGTATTCAGTATGTTATCTTTTTGGTGTGAGACACGAGCATTGATTCTTTCCATAACAGCAGCCTGAGGAAGTACTTTGGTGGTAGGAGTTGCTTCGGTTTAAAGAATGATAAGCTATAAGCGCATGTGAACTATTTCTGACAGTAAACAAAATATTAACTTTAGGGTGATTATGTCTAATATGAAAGTATTACTTTTTTATATAGTTTTCTTATATTGTATTCTTATAAATAGTCAACTACTAAAGGAGTTACAAATGAATTAAGAGATTAATTGGTAACTCGGTTATGTTTTAACATGTTTATATGATTTTCTGCATGTCAGAGAAGCTGAAGCAACAATATGGGAGGGATATGAAGTAAAAACGGTTTTGTTAAACCATAACACCCACCCACCCCCGAACTTTGCACAAATAACCCATCTTTTTGTTGTTTGTTTATCAACATCTACTCGAATTTTAAGAGACAGGCTCCCTTTCAAATTAGATATCTGCAAATCCCTTAAGGGTTGGGTTTTTTCGTTCTTCCCTACCCCTCCACCCGCCACCCCCTCTTTGTGTTGTTTTGGGTTTTTACTTTGGTTTACTTTGGTTTCATGTTGTTTTGTTTTTTTCTTCAGTTAAGTTGATAGCTGTAAATAGTCACTGAGTATAACATTGGCTCTGTTTGTCCTAAGTAGAATGTTTAATGAAAGACGCTCAACATGTTTCTATGAGGGAAAGAGATGGAACAACACAGGATGTTCCAGCTGAGTTCTTTTATGGAGCAGAGGTCAGAAAGAGAGAGAAAGGTTCTCCATTCAAAGGACATCTAGCCCGGTAAGTCTCTTTTTCTTTTAAGACCTCTAACGAACTACTTTAAGATAATGGATAATATTTTTCACTTTGGCCTATAGTGAAAAATTAGTTTACAGCCAAGCAGGACTAGATAGAAAGCAACTGACTCTGACGGATGTCTTGGAGAGCTGGAACAATGTTATGAAAACATGCAACATTGGATTTTTATTTTTTTTCAACCATTAAATTTATGTTAATGTTGTCTGCAGGGAAGCTTTTTTTTAATGGAGTTCCTGTTGTTTGTTTAAATGTTCTGTGACTCCATGCTACTTTATCATTTGCCTTACTGCAATTTGCCACTATTGAGAGTGGTCTGGCTTTTTATATAACCTTTACTTTCCTAATCTCTAATTGCACAAGTTATGATTTACATACATATGCTCTAGTAAGAAGTAAAATGTTCTTTCCATCACATGCCACAATCTGACAACACAAGTAACAACAGTCTCTGTATCCTGAGTCAAAACCACTTTCCTCATTCCAGATGCCAAAAGATGAGTCTAAATCTAGAATCAGATTTTAAACATGAGAGAACAACTTGTTGTCTATCTTTGTGCTCTTTAAACAGACTGAAAAGAAATTGAAAACTTAGAAAAGCTATATGCATGTGCATTCTTGCATCTGGACATGAGTGCATAATTTCTTAGACACATTCTCCCTATGTGTATAGGGTGACATAAGTGATTTGACCTTGTTTTTGATTAGTTCCAAGAATTAGTGAAACACATTTTCAAGTGAAAGAAAAAGAACATGTCTCAAATGGATGTCCTGCCCCAATCAGTTCTTAAAACCAAGAAATCTGAGCTCCAGATTTTGTTCCAATAAAACATTGTGAACATCTCCTACATTTCCCAGTTCACTGGAAAAAAAAAAAAAAAAAAAAGGGTTGTCACGTTTCACTGTCACATTACAAAGAGTTGTCACATTTCACTGTCACATTACAGCAGTATTGTGTACTTCTTACAAAATTGCATTTGATAATTTATTTTATAGTCATGGATAATTTTCATTTAAGTCTTTGTTTGTATTTGTAGTAATCTAATATTTACTTTACAATTATTTTTCACTTTGGCATATGGTGGAAAAGGAGCTTCCTGTTAGTTAAATTATGCTGGAACCAAGACTAATAAAGCTGGAATTGCATTGTGAATTTCATCCCAAAGTATTCACAACCAATTTAGAAATTTCTAAAAGCAACATACAAACTAGATCACCTTTTCTTGATGCAAAGACAGTTTCAAGGTAATACGTGCCAACTGTCTTATGCCACATGAACATTTATATGAGTTAACAGGGAAGATTCAGCTTTCAGTTATCAGTATACATTTTTTTGTGTGTGTGTGTGTAATCTTTGTTTTATCCTCTTATGCACAGTAATACTGTGGTCTATGTTGGATATAAAATGCATTGGGACTGGGGGTATTTGATCGTAGGTGCTTCCAGGAGGGACTCAGATTGGCATGCACCCAGGACCTGTATATCTATAGGTGAGTGTGTGTGTGCACTTGTGAATGGGTGTTTCCCCTGTGTTTGACACATCTAAGCTTCCTGCTTCAATTGTTGTTCTCAATAAAATTTAACAGATTGTCACTTGAATCCACCTAGTTTCTTTTTTGAGTAACAGGAGAAGAACTGCGAGTTCATCCACTGATACCTACAACCAAATAAACTGATGCTGTCTGTAGCAAAATCCTTTTGGTAAATTTAACATACATTTAAGGAAAAAAGAACACTTTGAAGATGTTTGTATCTTGGCCAATTGCACTCTGTAAATGCAGAATTATAAAATCACAGATTAGCTTAATCTGGCAGGGGCCTCAGACTAAGATTGGACTCAGATTGGACTAGTCCAGTCCTCTGCTCAAAACAAGGCTTACTGTGACATTAGCTCAGGTTGTCTGGGGCCTTGTTCTGTTGAATAATAAGTATCTCAAACCATGGGAGTTCCACAACAATTCTGAAAATTTCTTGACATCTTGTATTTATGAATGAAAAGCTTAGAAAGAAATGTGTGCAATTTACCTCCATACGTTTCTGCAGAGGGGTTGACTTGTTGTCTGGATGTGGGTATGGTATATTATAAAGATTATAAAAAATTAAGAGTAAAGGTAAAGAGATTTTCATACACATTTTCTTTGACTGTTTCATTTGATCACATTACCTTTTTGGAAAGGGATAGCTCCCTAGCTCTAAAGAAAGGAAGTTTCTTTCTGAAACTGCAACAAGCAGGGCTATCGGTTCTTGGTAATAAAAGCTATCAGTGACTTCCACAATCCAGCAACAGGAGAAATTAGTGCTCTCAGAATGAAGCTTCGTAAGTGTGCAAAAGTGGGTAGAAAGAGACCTGCATGAGATCTCATTTCTTTTCTCAGAAGTGGAAATAGATGAGGGAGGAAGACTGTGCTGCACTGTGCGTTTGGCATTGAACTGTTTGGCCTATGGAGGCCTCAAAAGAGTAAGGGAAAGACTAGTTCTGCCTAAAACATTTATTAGGATTGATTGAATTATTTCATTCAAAATTATTTCACTACAAAGTGGATTTAACTTTCTTATTTTTTTGCTGAACCTACGAGACAGAACCTTTTTCATCTCTGTTCAAACAAGCAGCCAGTGTGCTTAGAATTATTCCACACCATGAAGTGTTACTATGCATGTGTTTCCTTCTCCTGTCATAAACTTTGCATTTGAAAGGGGAAAATAATTTTTAAGCATTTGACTGATGTTGTTGAAGGTTTTCTATATAAGTATGCATGTGGAGTGCGTCTGAAACATCCCACAGGTCTCTTGTGAGGCACCATTTATTTGATTTGAGGGAGTTAACACCTACTTTCTTTGAGCTGTTCTGAAAATCTAGTTTCCTATCATCTTTTTCTCTTGAGTAAGGAGAACTCTTAGAACAGTGGACAATTACACTATAATTATGTACTTATAAAAGTGTACAATTATGTAAGTGTATAATTATAGGAATAGCTAATATTACAGACCTGGCAAAACTGCAGAAGTCAGTTCACAATGCCTTTGCATTTTGAGAGTTTGCAGTTTGAGAGTTTGCAGTTTGAGCGTCCTTTACAGTGCCTTGGGATCTTGGAAAGAGAAGGCTGAAGGAGTCAAAAAAGATGAGTGTCAGTGCACTGAGTCCGTATCACCAGCCTGTACTTTCTGATAGGATGTTGGGGGCAGGCTTTCTACACACTCATTTTTCCCTTCTCTGAATTAAACAGTTGAACTTTATGATAAAATTAATCTACTTCCAGAATTTTCAGATAACTTAAGGCAAGTCTTTCCAAGGTTACCTTTTGCTAGTATTACAACATTGCAGTTTATAGGCTAAAAGAGGACTATTTCATCCTTATAATAATGTTCATTCCTTTTATTCTAATTTCTTTTCCTCATTTGCTCGCTAAAATAACATGGCCTTTTTGTTACCTTTTGAACTCAAAGGTGATGTGTTTTTCTGAATTCCATATTCCATTGATTGATGGAAGGCATGTAAGAAGGCTGTTTAACTAGCCAGTACCGTAAATTATTTTAGCAATATATTTAATACAGACAGAACTTTGAATACAGTTTATCTCATCATTTTGCAAGAAAATTTTGGGTTTTCCATATCTCCTTCTAATTATCTGTACATGGAGATGTATCATGCATTATTTTACACAGATATTAAAACTGAACAGTAGTTATTCACCTTGCCATGACATAGTAGATATCAATGTTCTTTCCCAGTCAAAACTAAATATAAAAACAGAGCAGCCTGATCCTGTTCCATTGAAGGCACTGGGAGATTTTCAATTGCCTTAAGTGTGATTTGATTAAAACTGATAGAATAGTTACAGCACTGGTAGATCTATATGAATAAACCTAATTTTATTATTTTTCTTAAATCCTAATTAGTGGATAGAGTAACTGTAGTATATTTATTATATTTGAATCTTAGCAATACATTTACTACCAGGTCTCAAAACCTTAATTGAAAAGTTAATTTAAATTAGCTTTCATATGAACTGTCTTGAGGTTTGAAAATGTGCTAAGTGACCATCTTCATTTTTAAATTCTGCTATTTGTCTGAAAGCTCTATCAATACTTAGAGAGCACTAGAGACCTATATGAAGTTCATTGTACAGAAGCAGCTGAGCTGTGCAATAAAAGTCTTATGTAGTCTGGGATTTGCTAGTTAATTACATATTATTGTGAAGCAAATTCACTTATTTTAGCCTATCTCCAAGTATGTGAACATGTGTCACTTCTCCATAAACTTCATTACTTTTCATTACACAGAGGTCTGATATAATCTGATGGTCATTCTTACCTCTGTATTGATTAGTAATGCTACATCATTTTGAAATACTGACGATTAAGGCTTTTTCTATGAGAGCTTATGAGCATATTGAGTTAGAATGTTTTCCATTAATATTTTCAGTAATAACCTTGGTCCATTTGAGACATTGCTTAATAGTCCATAACTCCTACTTTAATAGGAAACAATAATTGATTTCTACTTGTACTTGAGTACTGTAGGCTATAAATCTTAACACATTTAATACCCAGTTAATTATACACCTTTGGAAATACTAATGGAAGCAGAGTCTGGACCATCATTGTTTGCGTAAGTATCCTTGAAGATTTACAGGGTATTTACTCAAACCATATTGACTACAATGGAGCTAAACATTTTTCTATAGGGGAACAAAAAAAAAAGAGGGCTCAATCTTTTACCTGGCTTCCATCCCCACAAGTTTCATGTGTGAGTCCTGGACGTAGACAATCTATAAATATGATATTCACTCAGTGACAGCAAGCTTCTCATTTACAGGACACGCATTCAACTATGAAAAGGTTAATACTATATTCTAGAATATCACTTTAGAAGTTGTAAAATTCTATCAGCCTATAGCCAAAGTAGAAGCTTATAATACCCATAAAGTGGAAACAGACTAAAGAAGATGTGATTACTGTTTTGTTACCTTAGAACCAGACCAAAGTATGCTGAAACAGTAAAACCAGTGACAGTACTTTGTAACATTGTAACTTTACTAACAAACATGATCATCATCAACCATTTTGTAACACACAGCTGCAAGAGGTCAAGCAAAGACTTGGGAAACAATTGCACAAAAGGGGTTCAGGATGTCACCTGCAAGCACTAAAATCTGCAAGACACAAACAAAGGTTGCAGAGCAGGTCAATAACATCATCGCCTTTGCTTTTGCAGAGGAAGGCAGGAAACAGGCTCATTATCACTACTTGTTTAAAAATGTAATGCTAAGCATTATTATTCAGTAAGAATCAACCATTGGCAACGTGTATTGTTAATGAAAACCAGTCTAGTAAAATCCTTATGTTTGAAATGGATCTGGTTTATCAATCTTTTAAACACTTCTATCCCACTGATGTCTAATCCCCTACGTGATATATGAATATACATAGATTCATAGAAAAGCGGAGGGGTTGATGTTGGAAGGGACCTCTTCAGGTCATGTTGTCCACCCCCTCTTCTCAAGGAGGCCACCTAGAGCAGCTTGCCCAGGACAGGTTGTGGTTGCAGTTGTATTCAGTTCAACTAACCTATGCTATAGGCAATGCATGTGTAGTTAGACTGATTTTTCAAAATTCGTTTGCTTGGAGCATCTTTTTTTTTTTTTTTTTTACATACTTTGCTGCAGGATTTTATTGGGATGTGTGAGAAACTGTTACTCCAGATGAGTGAAGTGGGCAGAGAATTGAGTTCCAAATACAGTCTGTGTCTTCCTACTGATTGAATAATGACATGTAAGCTTAAAAGTTCTGTTATTCTCCTTGCTTATGATCAAAATGATAGCTTTGAATACTATGGATAAACTTGAGCTTCACATTCCCTTAATTGAAAGGAAATTTACTACAACATAATATATTCCTGCTTGCTCTGTGATAGACAAACAGAAGGGATTAAAAATATTGCATGTAACTTTACAAAGTTGTGTTTTCTGTAGAAGTTAGTAACTTCTATGCAGTTTACAGTTTGGTGATATTATTTAATTGAACGTCCACAGTCATAAAAACTAATGATTGTATGTGAATCTGCAAGTGAGTGCTTGCATTTAAATAAGCCTTGAGGAAGCATCAGGGTAGCAGGCAGAATGAAAATGGGTAGCTGATTCTACCTGCTGTAATAGTAATCTAAATCAACAGGGTGAGATCAAGATACAAGAGTCAATCCAGTGCTCTGGTAAGGGATGGATGAGGAAACACACAAAAGAGATTGTTTATGCTATTTTTCCTTAGTGTTATATCTGTTTCAGATTTGGAGAGCAACCACTTTTAATGTGCATTGACAGTCTCATTGCAATGTAAATAAAATGATGTCTCTGCAGCTAAACCTTTTAGATGAATGAAATATGATACAGTTTAGAAGGCAAAGGTAGCTTATAGATTTATAATAAAAGCAGCAGCTAGTGCCTGTAAAATTATCCAGTTTTCAACTTTGCATCCTAATAATTCACATATATCAGAAGCTGACATTTTATTAAAGTGTAGGTAAGCCCATGGCTTTAGATCCGTAAAATTAAATTAAATATCCCTAATGAGTTAGGGAAGTTATGTCAATGGTTCTGTAAGATTTTCAGATGTGGTCTTCTATTCACCCTTTGATAAAATAGCGCTAACAAAAAAACCAAACAAACAAACAAAAAAAAAAGCAGCTCTGGGGAATTTTAATATTTTAGTGTTTTTGTCATTATGCTCAGTGTTAAGGTTTTTTTTCTACTTTGTTTTTGATATATTATAGGACTGAATTATTAAAAAGAAGAAAAATTATGTTATACAGTAGGGTGACAATCTTTATTGATTAGTCCTTTTTACTATTTGAACAATTTTTTGATGGTAGAATTTTTGTCTTTTTTTAATATTAAATTGGAACAAGTATTTTGTTGACTGTATTTTATATACAAGTCCTAATTTGGGACAAGCATTCAGCATGGTGATTTCCTGAGATCTCTCTCTGATCCATTTCTTACATCTCTAATGTGATTTTCTTTCAGCCAAGCTCAGTTATACCAGTTTTTCTGAAGGTCTATAAAATCAGACTTACAGTTGCGCTTTTTCTATTGAATTAGCATTGTGCTATATAAATATGATTGACATATTTGTACTAACAATGGCAGCTTAAATTACCTGCAGCATCTCTCTAGTCACAAGGTGCTTTTGCTGAAATCACCTGGGAAGATAGTATAATTGTCACAATTTTTTTAGAATCTCTCATTTCAGTAGCGGATAGCTGTGAAAATAAATAGCTTTAACCCTGAGTATCTGTTGTTTATTTCACAGTTGCATTTTCCTTCAGAAGTTTACAAGGGAAAGGTGCTGGAGAAGTCCATTCTCTTTACACTAGAAGTTAACTCCTGAAATCTATAGAGAGTTGCTGCTTGTAAAAATTACAAAGAACAAACATTTATGCATATTCACTATCAAAATGCTTAAGTTGCTGTCTTCTTGAGTATGGTTTACTTTTTTTTGAAACTAAACTGAAAAGGTAGAGCCATCCAAACAATTGGATCAGAGATGGTTTGGTTTTATTTCATTTTGAATGAAGACCAATTCATACCATTATTTATTTCAACTTTGAATTTATCCTGAGGACATCTTATGCTTTCCTACATCTGCTTTTCTATAATGGCACAGTAGACTATTATAGTTCATCAGCAGTCAGTCACTTAATCTGAAATGATGGATCATCTTCCAGCAATTTCATGCACAGCTCCCTGTGTAAAACCTCAGTGGAAGGGTATGGATAAGAAGGACATCCTTATTCTTGGATATACAGGACTACCTCAGAGAATGTTATTGATAAAAAGGATTCCCAAAGAGCAGAAAGTGAATAGGAGGAGAATAAGCAGCAAGCAGCCAGCTTCTCAAGAACAAGTAGAACTACTCAGGCATTGAAAACCTATGCTTCGGTTAGTGATGGCCAAGTTATTTTTGTAACATTTCCTTAAAGATTACATAAAGTGGAATGTTTTCTGTTTTTAAAGAAACATCATCCCCCCTCCTTAAGAAAGAACCTTAGTGGTTGGCAGGTAGATTTTCTTTTCTTGGAAAGAATTGTAACTCTAAACTGTAAAAAAGTCATTATTGAACCTCTGATTATTAAGGTTAAAATTAAGCAAAAAGAATAAGAAAAGTTTGGAGGAAAGAAAGGATAACAGCTTTTCCTATCATAAAACATGCATAATACTGTGTGTTATTTTGCAGAAAACCAACTTTATTACACTTAATCTTCAGGCATCTTTCTTTTCACAATGTTCTGCGATACAGCAGATATGATGGTAATTAAAAGGGAAGAGGGGGGCTAGGAAAAGTAAGGAATGATAGCGATCTCAATATTTCATTCCATTATCTTAACATTTTTCTCTGAAATAGCATATCAATACTATATGGAAGAGAACTGGACTCTGATAGAAACACTATTTGGTGACAATGGCATTATTACCCTTTCTGGGTCACCAAGAAAACAACTGAAACACTTATTCACTGTACTAAGAACCTGTCCTCCATGGACAACGTTGATGTGCTTGCAAATCATTGTACCAAATCCCCTTATTTTGGCCAAGAGTAAATGAACGTATTGCTTTGATACAGGCTGGGGAGAATAACACATCAGCATCAAGACAGCACTTTTATTTTCTTAGTTGACCTGAAAACTGCACTGGAAAACCTCAGCATGTTAGCTGCAGACAGATGTGTTTAAAATAGTCTTTTGTAAACTTTTCAGTCTTACTCGGAGAGAGAGCAAAGCAAAATTTGTTTTTCAGATACCACAAAATAAAGCAAAGGATATTTAATTCTGTAGGCAAGTTCCTTACCAGCCTGAGGCAGGTTGTTTCTCTCCTGCTGTTACGGAGAAGTAAGAAAATCTACAAATAACATTTACTGAAGCATGGGTAGACCTCACTTAGAGTGTTTACCATCTTTTGTTTTCAACATCTCCCCCAAAAGTGAGGGGTGGGGTGGGGTGGGAATGGGGATGGGCGCAGAGAGGGACAGAAGAACAACTCTCATAATCGTTTAGTTTAGATTTGCTTTCATTTTATTTCAGATGAGTCTGTCTTTAAAAAAAGCACAGTGGGACCTGACAGAGTTCCACAATTTTATTTAATGCATATGAAAGACCACTTAGTTTTCATCTTGCTGCCCTGGGAAGGTATTTGTCCTGTGGAACCACCTTCCATAGGATAGCTTTTACATCAATTAATACACATCAATCAATAATAATAAGATACTTAAAATGCATATTGGTCACAAATCAAAATATGAAAAATTCCATCTAAGCATAAGAAAATAATTCTCTTTTTTTACTCTGAAAGCAGTCAAATATTGGAACAGGTTTCCAGAAGAGGCAGCCTTTGGAGATACTGAAAAACTGACTGGCCACAGCCCTGGGCAACCTGCTTAATCAAGGGGGTTAACTGGACAATCTCCGAAGGTCCCTTCTGACCTTAAGTATTCTGTGATTTTGTTTATCCAAGAACGAACAAAGTTTCAAACTGGGTAAGAGGACGAAAGGAAACAGTTATACCTACAACCAAAATATGATGGTAATGAAAGGCAACAGTATGCCACTACTACTACTGCTCCATTCTTTGAAAGCAGCATACAATTAAAACACCAGGGAATTTAACCAGGCTGAAAATCAGGCTTTTCAGCTAGATTTAGCATTTAACCCTCGGGACATTTCTCAGTTTATTGGGACACGTTTGTCAATATCTAACCTTAGTGTTCCCAGCAAAAGTAACGCTTATATAATACTTACCTGTATTATTTACTGGGCACCCATTATTCTTGCTGTGAATAAACAGATTTACTACTCTAACTGTGTATAACATGTTGGAGCTGTAAATAATGTCCACTATATGAAAACAGGAAATAGCTCTCCTGGAAGCTGTCCATGTTTGATTCGGTTTCTTGTTAGAGCTAACATTAATTCTTTAAGTACAGATTGACTGCAGGTTTGTCCAAGTGATGTACTGAGGAAGGCTAGTTTGATATCCATGGCTATGTCACTGATATACCTCTAAGAAAAGGTAACTACAGTTGATTTGTACTAACTCAGTAACTTGATAAAACCTGCGAAGAAATCACTTCTACCAATTTCTCCAATGTTTCGATACTTGGGAAATGCAACATCTAATGCTGAAAGATTCCAATTTTTGTTGTGATATTGCTCTTTAATAAATAAATTAATTAAGCCATTGCCTTAAGGAGAAGGACTTGGGGGTACTGGTGGATGAGAAACTGGACATGAGCCAGCAATGTGCGCTTGCAGCCCAGAAAGCAAATCATATCCTGGGCTGCATAAACTGAAGCGTGGCCAGCAGGTCAGGGAGGTGATTCTCCCTCTCTGCTCCATCCACTCTCCTCCGATCCCACTTGCAGTACTGCATCCAGTTCTGGGGTCCTCAGTACAAGCAAGGCACGGACCTGTTAGAGCCGATCCAGAAGAGGGCCATGAAAACGATCCAAGGGCTGGAACACCTCTCTTGTGAAGAAAGGCTGAAAAAGTTGGGGTTGTTCAGCCTGGAGAACAGAAAGTTCCACAGAGCCCTTCGGCGCATAAAGAAGCTTTATAAGGAAGACGCAGAGAGCCTTTTTATCGAGGTCTGTAGTGACAGGACAAGGGTCAATGGTTTTAAACTGAAAGTGGGTAGGTTTAGATTGGATATAAGGGTGACAGTTTTTATGATGAGGGTAGTGAGACATTGCGACAGGTAACCCAGGGAAGTTTGGGATGGCCCATCCCTGGAAGTGTTCAAGATCAGGCTGGATGGGGCTTGGAGCAACCTAGTAAAGTGAAAGATGTCCGTGCCTGTGTCAGGCAGGGTTGGACAAGATGATCTCTAAAGGTCCCTTCCAACCTAAACTATTATGTGACTCTACGATTCTATCGCAAATGAGAGGTTATAGTGAATGGAAAAATAACTTCCACAACTGTTTGTTTTCGTGCTGTGTTTTCATACTTATTGGCCAAGAACAGAGCTTTACTTTCATTCTTCTTTCAAGCTATAGTGGTTATTGAAGTAGACAAGAAAATGAACTGAGTGACGAAGAAGAGATAAAGCAAAATAACACTTATCTGTTGTGCAGGGGCTTTTGATAAATAGGTTAACAACTCAAATGACCAATCAGTCAATAAATAGTCCTCTCTGAATAGAAGTGTTATGAACTTCCACTCTTGCATTAATTCAAGAAATGACAAGTAAAATGAGAGTGAAACAAGGATCTAATGTAGTTACTTGTTACTTCATGTAAGTTCCTGAGTACAGAAGATATCATGATATCCAAAGCCTTTATACGAGACACCCAAATAATTCTGGTACTTTGGAAAAGTACACTGGCTTATTAGTTCATGAAGAATTATTTGAAATATATTGGCCAGAACTTCCTCAGTTTGAGGTGTATTTAAGTATATTTATGTTTTCAACGTGATTTTCCCATTTCCTCATGCTCAGATGTGCTAGAAAGATCTACATTTTCTACATGTTACATTTAAGAAACAGTTTTCACTGGATATAATTTCCACAATATAATGATGAAGTCAGATCCATATATCTGCTATCATTTCCTTTGCAAAAAAAGTCCCGAGACAAAAATGTTCAGTGAACATGAGGCAGATGCAATACCAAAATATACATTAATAAAATATGGTACAGCAAAGTTGTTAATCTTGTTTTAAACAGAAATAGTTTACTGAATCCCCAAATTAGCATAGCAACTTATGATCATAAAATAATAGATATGAATATAGAAAAAACCCCACAAAACCTGTAATAAGATTAAACTAGAAAGATTGTAATGATTGTGAGAATGTAAGGTAAATCAGATTAGTTTGCTTAGGATGATAGGTGTGTCTGATAATTATGAGATCGGCATCACAGGTAATTTTGTGATCATTTGTATCATGAACATCCACTTCTGAACTTTTTATAACCTTTGTTTATTGTTTTATATTGGGAGGAATCCACTAAAAACAGTAATTGGATTTTATTGGATCAAGTTTTGAACTCTGTTAAAAAAGAAATGGCTCAAAACCGGAAGTATGAATCCAAACTTGAGATTATGCTTTTAAGCTGAAGATAAAACTTTCATCTAGTAAATAGTCAATTGTTGCTTAACAACCATCTTACCAGTGGCCCAAATAAAGTTACAAGATTGTTTATCTTTGTTAGTTCACATATTGGGGCCTTTGTAGTTGACCGTGACTTCAGAAATAAAACAAAAAATAGTATAGGTTTCAACAGCTGCATGAAGATCTCAATGTAGAAGTTAGTTTTATAGCTTAGGCCATTGTCCACTTGGAAGATATATTCTAATATCTTTTCTACTTCTAAATTTTTAGATAAATTATGATTTTTTTATTATTATAAATCAATATTATAGAAACTGTAAGATATTGGAATATTGATTTATTTTTACATATAATTTTCATTGTAGCTTTAAAGAAATCCAAATCACAATGCATCCAGTAATGCTATTAAAAATTTTATGATGTCTCCCTATTTCATTGCTTCAAATACATATTTTCTTTTGAGAAAACCGTAGCTGCTTTTTAATAAGAGTATATCAACCTGTGGTTCAGTACATCAGTTCTTCTAGACCTGTTTGGATTACTTTACTTTAGATAGATCAGATTAAGGGTTTTTTTAAGGAAATTTTAAAATACGAGCAAGTTAATCCAATAATATACCTGAGATCGAAAATTTAGATCCAGATTTGATTTTTTTTTAATTGATGTGGTGTTCCATTTCAGGATTATAGACAGAAATATTCATGTTAAAAGTATTCAAGGAATTGCTGCCTGATTGTATGTAAGGAAAATCTCTAATTGTGTGTACGTATCCACGCAAGAGGGTATAAATGGTCAAATGACTTCTTATCCTTTATTGCTAATTCTGTCCTCTGCCTCCCAGTGTGAGAGGCGAATCAGCCCTTTACTCACACATTAAGTATGATGTTTAGGTACTTGTGTCTGGAAACAGGTAAAATTGAACCACATCCCTTTAGGGTGTCACTTACCTCTCCTTATTGAGCAATTCTCTCTGACAGAGGGTCATTTCTTTTGCAGTGTGATCACAAAAAGATTCTGAGCTAGAATATTAGCACTACCACTGTAATGACTTTATTAAATACTGTGCAGAAAGTGGGTTTTTCCTCACAAAAAAATGGGCCAAATAAAAGGGATATGACTACTGTATGTTGAGTAGATGGCTTATTTTCATCTTGTCAAGGATGGAATTTATCAGTTTTTAGCTCCCACTGAGAACCAAGACCCAAATATTATTTTGTAGAACAATATATGTCTGTGCTTCTCATCATGGGCATCTATGTACTGTTTTTAGAGTACACATATTTCTGAATTTACTAAATCTGGTCTTTTTATAACATGTAGAATCCTTATTGCACTGTCATCTCCAGCTTTCATGTCCTGTGTTCCCTAAATGAATGCCATCTTATAAAAAATAGTATATAACCAGCTGCAAGAGCCAAATTTACCTTTAGCAAAACCAGAAATTAATTCATATCTATTGCAATTGACATGTTAGATGCTGAATAGTACACCTTTAAAGTTATAAAACATTTGGAATTGCTTTCTCTCTCCACCTTCCATTTAAGATGCTTTTTTTCTGTATCCAAAACAGTGAAAAAAAGTAAATCAAACAGTGTATTAAATGGCTAGAGAAGAGACTGAATATCATCTAGTACGCAGTACTGAAGAATTATAGCCAGAATTTGGCATATAGCTTACCTCTAATTCCCGTATGCATTATTTTGTTAACATATATATACCACTGTCAGCATAATTCATTATGAATTAGAAAAATGAAGGAAATTCATCCAAAACTAAATGGCAAGAGTAGCAAGTCAGAAGGGAATCTGGATTGCTGACAAACTGGGACAAGTAATGACTGTGGCATGGTCACTAATGCAGGTTGAAATGAGGTGCTTGTCCTCTCTTTAGGGGAGAGGGGGAATTAATGATAAGATCTGGAGCCAGCACAGTCTGTGCATCTGTTAAGTGGTTCAAATGCAGCAGAAACTGATTATAGAACTTCTCTATATATATTCTTAAAAGGAGAAAAGACCCTGAGGCAATTCAGTGAATTCTCGAAGTAAGCCTGGCAACACATGACGCCGTTCCTCCAATTTAAGCCAAAGTCTACTTCTCGTGGATAATGGGTCTGTTCAGCCTTTCACGTCCTTGCTGAAATCCTTTCTAAAAGTACCCAAGTACCAAACCATGAAGATTTTCCATCTAATAGTCCTACCTACACATTTCTCAGTAACATCCTGCTCATCTATATCTAGTCTGCTGTTGACTTCAGATTGCTTCTTTTTGCTACCCATAATTAAACCAGAACCTGATATGGTAACAACAGGAAAAGAAAAGAGAACACTAACTCAGGGTAATTCGGTAATGTGTGTTGAACTGTATCCAAGGCCACAATGAAGTATGGAGATTTGAGTTTTCTATTTCTTCCCAAAAACAGTAGTGATTCAGTGGAGGCAGATGTCACACCTCAGCGTATGAACTCTGATACTTGCTCTAGGTGAGGTCAGAACTCACAGATTATCATGCTTCTCAGCCTCATCTTACTGCATCAAAGCCTATATAAACTATATTAATCAAACAATACTGATCATTAATTAGCTGTGAAATTTAGCTGTGTTTGAAGTGATTCTGACAGAATTTGATAACGTTTTGAGATAAATCTGTTATTAATTTTGACTTTGTTTTCTGTACATAAAAAAATTTCATGAGAAATGTTTCTATTTGTCCTCACTCAAATGGAAGAAGAATAGATTGTGAAAGAAATGGACAGGAACATTTTTAAAGATGTCTAAAGTACCAATTTCTCACTGTATTCTCTTGTGGTTTACCAAAAATCCTTACTCAAATGGAAAAGCTACATTTTTTCTACATTCAGAAAATTAAAATTATGCCTATAATCTGTTTCTCATGGATGTTTTAACTTATAGTTTAATGGAAACAGGCCACCATTTTTAACATATACCTACACTGTAACACTTCAGTCCCTTTTTTTCTTTTGAAAAACCAGTACTTAATTTTGGTACATATTTTTGGGTGGGTCTGACTGTTACAAACAAGACCATAAATAAACATGCAGCAGTTAATATATCATTGTTTTCCTAATCACAATACTGTATTTCAGCTGCTTATGATTGCTGTTATTGTAAATTATTCAGAACTTGAAAACATCAATCAATTGTGAAGAACTAGAAATTAAAAAATGCTTAATTTTAAACTTTGGATTTTTGTAAGATGTTATCTTCTTTATGAACTTTAGAGCTTGGTTTTCCAAAAAGAAAAATGAATAATAATTGAAATATTAGGGCTTTCCAATATTTTTTTCAGTCATATTTAGATATACTGGAAATTAAAATTCACCCATGGTTGACTAGAATTAGCCAATGCTCTGAGTAGCTATAGCTAATTTAGGCACCTAGTGTCTTATTTCTTGTGATTTATAAAAAGGTCGGACTAGTCTGTTTGCATTGCATATCTAATGTCTTGAGACTTCTCTAGTAGTTTGTTTTGTTTCTGGTACTGGATTATTAAAACTATCATTAATGATTTGGAGGAGCATAGCATTAAAAGACATGCAAGAATTATTCTTTCATTTTTGTGTTTTGCTTATACTTCACCTTTACTTTTTCTATGCTGCAGAAAACATCTCTACAGCTCATAATTTACATCTTTAAACTACTTTTCCCTTTAAAAATATAACAACAATAACATTTATATATTTAATGAAAGGTTTTGAAAGGTCCCTGGCTGTTGCATTTCAGCTGTGGGAGAGTAAGATTATGGAGACAAATAATACACAGAGAGGTTGGGGGTAGGTAAAGCACTATTTCCAGCCAAGATGTTGAAAAAACTATGACAGTTGCCATGACAGTTCAAAGCTCATTGAAAGTGGTCTTGTAATAACATCTTCTAACTCAGTCACCACCTGTGGCTTCACCTCATCAGGGCCTATGGACCTATTCATGTCCAGTTTGCTTAAGTATTCCTTGACTTGATCCTCTTTCACCAAGGATGCATTTTGCTTGCTCCAGACTTTCCCTCCATCTCTGGGACCTGGGATTCATGAAGGCTGGTCTCTCTAGTAAAGACTGAGGCAAAGAAGGTACTCAGCATCTCAGCCTTTTCAATGTTCTGTGTACCAGGTCTCCCATCTTGTTCAGCGGTAGGCCCATATTTACCGTAGTCAGACTTTTATCGCTTATGTACTTATGAAAGTCTCCCTTGTCTTTGACATCCCTGGCCAGACTCAATTTAATTTGAGCTTTGGCTTTTCTAACTTTGGCCATGGATAATCAGACAATGTCTCTGTATACCTCTCAGGTTACTCGTCCTCATTTCCACCTTCTATATGCTTCTTTTTGTGTCTGAGTTTGGCCAGGAGCTATTTGTTCATCCATGCCAGCCTCCTGGCATTTTCGCTCCCTTCCTGCTTGGTGGGATGTACTGTTCTTGAGCTTGAACTAGGTGATCCCAGAATATCAATCAGCTTTCTTGGGCCACCTTTCTCTCCAGGACTCTATGTCACAGGAGTCTTCCAAGCAGATTTTTGAAGATGCTAAAGTCTGTTCTCCTGAAGTCCAGAGCTGTGACCTTGCTTTTTACCCTCCTCCCTTTTCTCAGGATCCTGAACTCCACCATCTCTTGGCCACTGCATCCAAGGCTGCCTTTGACCTTCACATTCCCAACAAGGCTCTTGTTGATGAGTATGAGGTCCCACAGAGCCTGTCTCCTTGTTGGTTCCTCTATCACTTAGGTGAGGAAGTCATCTTACATGCACTCCAGGAACATCCTGGATTGCTTATGTTCTGTTGTGTTGTCCCTTGTGCAGATATCGGGGTGGTTGAAGTCCCCCATGAGGACCAGAGCCCATAAACATGAGGTTGCTCCTATCTGTCTATAGAGGACTTCATCCAGTTGTTCTTCCTGGTCAGGCAGCTTATAGCAGACACCCACTATAATGTCACCTTTGCCTGTCCTCTCTTTAACCCTAGCCCTTAAGCTCTCATTTGGCTCCTCATCCATCCCCAGGCAGAGCTCCATACACTCCAGCTGCTCTCTCACATCAAGGGCAACTCCCCCTCCTCCTCTTTTCATCCTGTCCTTCCGAAAGAGCCTGCCTCTCTCCATTGTAACGCTCCAGTCATGGGAGCCTTCCCACCATGTCTCCATGATCCCAACAAGACTGTAGCCCTGCAATTGCACAAGTTGAGAAAATAGGTAAAGTAGTGCACCTGGGTTTATTTCTGTGCATCGGTTGGGCCTCCAATCAGGCATATTAAATAGTTTCATTGATTTATTTTTTCATCTTATTGTATTTTAGCAGAAATCATCTCAACAGAGTCATTGAGACATATAACACACCTTTTCAGCTCATCTCATCTCATTCAGTCTGTCTCCTTTCTTGTATTTTTTCTATTAAGATTCATTCCTGTAGTTGTGAGATTTTACGGATCTTCATCTACTTACCAACACCTAAATGTAAGACTGGGATAGGCCAAGTAGACCCTAATTATAACAAAAGGTGTATATATATTCTCATTCCTTTTTATCTGTTAATGATGTGCTACGCTTGTCTTGTAAAAGAGTATTTGATGCAGATTCAGCTTACCACACTTGAATTGGAGGAAAATCTATTAAAATACCGTTACATCTGTATGCTGGCTATTGATCTCAGATATCATTGCTTCACAATAAACATCTGAAAAAAAACCCATTAATCTCTCCTGGGGGAAAAAACACTGGCTTTCCAAAGTAACTAAGCAGTGACAGATTTGGGTTGCTTGGCTCATCTTCTGTGTTTACATAGAGTTTAAGATATTGAACTATGTGATTAATGATTTGCTAAAATATAATCTCCTAGGCTTACCTTTCATTGTCAGTGCAGAAGAAAAACATGAACATTCCTCTTAAGGAGTTACCAAGAGAATTATCTATATTTTAAAAAGAGTTAAATTCATCACTTGCTGAATTTTTTTTTTTCCAATTGCCTTTTATCTTTCTGCAGTTTTCCATTAGAAGGTAAAATAACATTATCTATCTCTGTTAGGTATCGCAATCCAGGAAAATATTGCTGCCTGGATGTCATTAGGATTAAATATTCTTTCTCTTCTCTTCTTGTTTTGGTGAAAACTGTTACCTACTTGTGAAAACATAAATATAAGTTGGGTGTCACCTGGAGTAATTAAACCTCGGCCTGTTTTCTTTCCCGTCTTAAAAAAAAATAATAAATCTGAATTAACATTTTTAAAAAGGTTTACCAAGCTTAATCCATTGCACATTTTCAGAGACAGAAAGCTGATATGTTTAATAACTTTTTGAATGATATAACAAGTTTTCCCTCATAGTTTTAGTGTAAACTCTAGCCACCCAAAGTTTTTTTGCTTGTTAATAGATGGAATAAAAGGGGTTTGTGTTACGAGTCAAAACATCATAGTTAATATATATTAGATGGTACAGTTAAAAGCACAAAACCTGAGAGATTTTTTCAAATCATTTTGTTCAAAAAAGAGGTTTAAAAGAAATATTTCAGGATGTGGAATTCCATAACAAGCAAGTCCCCATCAGCTTCAGTAGGTTCTGGTTGCATGGCAAAAAGTCGTTTTATATGTATATATATGATACATGTCTGTGTATAGTATGCAGTGTATGTATATACACAACATATATCCAGACAATTTACAGAAAGACTGAAAAGACATGTCAGCTATCTTTCTTACTGCAATGCAATGCAATGCTGGCTTTGAAGCTCCAAAATGTCAGGAGACATTGTTATAATCATTAATATAGTTTTTCATCTTTTTGATGTAATACCATAGTATGAGTTAAATTTTCATCTCTGTCCAAAAAAGAAGTCAATTTTCCTTAGTTAATGCTAGTAAATCGTGTCCTATGTATCCACAGAGTGTAGTTATTTAATGTAAAAGTCAGTGATCCCTTGGGAGCCAGCGCAGGAGTCTTCCTTAAATTATGTGTGCCAGGACTTTGCCATGGCTAGTTTCCAATAGCTTTAGTAACAGACTTCTGTTACTTCCCTTGGGAAATGATTCGGCAGCTAAAATCCCTCTATTGAGAAACTTTCTCTGATAACTTTAGTCTGCTTTTTTTTAACTGCTCAGCGCGAGCCCGTTTGTCCTTTTATGTCTCAGTGCATAAAAGACTTAACAATTATCAATCAAATGATGAGAAAGTAGGAAAGTGTGACACAGGAGTGAATTTTCTAAATAAAAGGGGAGAAAGAGAAGTGCAAAACCATGAAGGCTATGGTTCAGGAGACTTTCCAGCCTTTTTTCAAAGTTTCCCTAATGCATAGAAACCGAGGCACAAACTTACATACTCATCTGAATGTAGGTGGCCTTTGAACTGTGAGGCTGACCAAAGATTTACTTTTGGTTGGGGAAAGGAAACCTATAATCTTTTGAAAACAAACGTTTGTGTGATGAACAAAGTTGTTTTGTCTTGTATATAAAAGTACACACACATTTTTGCTTATGTTTTCAGTGAAGTTTTATGCATCTTCTTGCTTTTTAAAATATTAGGGATGTAATGGAATGAGATTGCTTAGAGCTGCCCTACACAAAGTATACATTAATAGGCATTAGTTAATTATGCTTTTTCAGATCATGTAGTCCAAGCTCTGTCTATTGTATTTCTCAGCACTTCTAAGTGTGATATGCTTTAACATAACTATTGGCATTCTTAACAGACAAGTGAAAAAAGTTCTCCAATCACAGTTTAGGCTCAGCTTTGCACTTTTCAGGATTGCAATGTTTATAAAAAAATATTTATTAGGCAGGAAAATGTATAGTTAATGTGAAATTTACAGCAAGCAGATATTCCTTGTGTACCTTGTTTTCAAAACCCAAGCCATCTCTATTAATCTTACAGTGCTAATATAGTGTATATTCTAACCTGGAAAACAGTGAGGTACTTACTTGTACTCTACATACAATAAATAATGTACTGCTTTGCTGATGAGACCGTATATTACCAAAATTCTTCCACAAACCTAAAGAAGAGATGAGGGTGACTTCACTATTTCAAATAAAGTTCAACCCATCTCTGGATGTTAAATCATTCTTGTTAGGAACAGCTTTTATCACTCCAACATGAAAATATCTTAGAAAATATAAAATACCTTAAAGCACAATGTCTGCCACTGTAAAGGAACCAGATTGATCAAAATATATACATATTTTACTATTATGTTTAATATATTTATAAAAACATTTTAAATGCACATATGTACAAAGATGCTTTGAGCTTCCTCTTCAAGTTCCCTCCAGTTCATTTTGTTATTTAACAAAGTTACACAACTTAAAGACTGTGTATTTTTAATGCATTAAGGAGACAGATTTGGAATTTGTCCATGTTAATACTGAAATTCTTAAGATTGATTACGAAGTGATGTTAACTCATTACTTAGATTTTAACTTCTTTCTTTAAAAGTATTTCAGTGATAAAAAATGTTATTGCATTAATGGTTCTGTATCTGTGATATTAACTAATGTAACGTTTACGTCAAATGCTAGCAACACATGGAGCTTATCATGGACAGAAAAGCCACTGAATTACATACCAGCAGCGTATCACTGAAGACCACTAACACAGAGATGTTGTATAATTAAATATCTCTGGTACAGCATGCATGTTTTATGGCATCTGAGGTGAAAGTCATGCAACTACGTGTTGAATTGGTGTTGATTCATTTCCCAGTGTATGAATGAGCAAACAGGCATAGGAAGCTTACTCAGCCTTTCTAAATTTTTTTACAACAATTTATCCACTATCTATTAATAACGCTTGTTCTTAAAGTATACTCATAGAGTAGTAATGATAGGCAAAATGCAAACAGTGACGATGATGGAAGGCAGTAATTAGAGCTTGTCTTGGCCACAGAATTTTTGAAAAGTGCCAGATAATGTATTTTAAAATAGTTGGCGTGGGTTCCACAGAAGACTTGCATTGACTTCACGTAGATCAGAGGGGGTGTATGTTGTTATTTACAGCATATTTCAGGAGATGACAAGGTGAGCATATATAGATGTGCAGACATGCAGACGTTTCTGTAGAGAATGTTGCAATTCCCATCTGTTGCATCGTGACTCCCACCCATCTCAGACCATTTCCTGTGACTTCTCATTCTACTTGAAAACAGATTAATCCCCAGAATGTATTCTTTTGTAAAAAGGTAAATTTTTGAGAAAGACAGGAAAGGAAGGCCCTGAAGCAGAGGCTGTTTCCATCTGTAGTCATCCTCAAGAGCTTCCCCACGTATTTTTGTACATATGTATATATGGGATTTGTATGTGTGATTACTTTTGCCCTTAAATTCTCTCACTGCTGGTTTGTCACCATTTCTGTGCATCCTGCAAACAGCAGCTTCTTTTTTTTCTGTCAGAGGCATGATGCATGAAAATAGGACAGGCAAACAGTGGAACAGATTGCACAGAGAGGTTGTGCTTTCTCCATCCTTAGTGGTTTTCAAGGCCTGACTGGACAAAATCCTGAGCAGCCTGTTCTGAACTGCACCAGAGACCTTCTGAGGTCCCTTCCAACCTCAGTGACCGTATGGTTTTCTGAAAACAAGGGTGAGAGGTGGAGGAGTGAAGAGTGCTCTAATGAAACAGGCTAATCACATCCAAGTACAGCTGCCGGGAACAGAGGAGTTACAAGTGTTTTGCTTAATGAAGTATGTCTCTCAATTTACCTGTATGATGTTCCCTGATATATCAGAATGATATATCAGAATGCCTGAAATTAAATCAAAGGAGATGTAAGAAGGCAAATACAGGTGGCAGACACAAATTCCCTGATGGAATGAATACCAAAAGGTCATTAGAAATGCTTCTAGCTTGAGACCTGGTAGATTTGAAATATTTATAATAAATCAAACTAAAGATCCAGGATTTGATGATCCAAGGGCATAAGACAGCCTTAAAGATACTAGTCAAAGCTTGGCAGTGAGTAGAGGTAAAGGATGAGTAGTTGATTGAGATGTCAGGAATGCCACTGACTTGGAGACAAGGAATGTGCTTCAACAGTGCATGCTGTGCCTCCCAAGCCAGAGACTGAGGTCACTAGGCTAACAACAGCATAATAAACCTTGTCAGGAAAGATAAAGACTTAGGAGAAATATAGAGAAAACTTTTTTCCCCCAACACGTTTCCTCAGCTTGTCCTGTACCTTTCTAGCTGAAAGGTCTGTAGAAAATGTCTGTTAATCACTTTAAACAGCTCATTATATACTGTCTCAGAAAAGAGAATTCATTAAGTGTTATGCTCCACTGAGTATGTTGCATTGTCATAACTGGAGATAGAGGTGGCTTGTACCCAGGAATGTCTCAGTGTGGTTCTGAGGCTGCTCTTGAGAAAAGTGAGACCTGTCACCTGACTAACTCATTGAGACAAAGGAGAATTTTACCCTGTAATAACATGAATCACGTCATGCATGCCACCTACATTATTTTTACTGAAATTTTGTTTTAAAGCTGTAGCTCTTCTAGTACTATGGCTTACTGAGAAACAAAGAGCATTCACAGATCGTTAGGCAAGCTGAGATAAGCCTCACAGGTAGTTGAGGAGAGAGCTTTAACATGAAGAGATTGACATGATCTTCAAATGCCTAAGATACCATTTGATAACTTCCCTTGGGTGATGGTCCCCTTTGAACTGAAAAACGTCCTTGTACTGATCCACCAGGATGAAAAGCAAGCTGTCATTTCTGGAAGCACTTCTGTAGTCCAGCTGAACTTTTGCAGGATGGGGTTTTTTAGGAGGAGGGCAAAAAAACCCCAAAGAAATCGGGTCAAATGTGAGAAAAACTGCCCTTTCTGTTCTGCAGTTGTGGAATTGTAATACATTTGAAATACCTTAGTAGCTGTCCTGAAGAGGAGTTCCCACCATTAGGAAATCTTACTGACACTTCATTTTCCTTGTCAAAGAATGCTGAACTTCAAAGCATGAATAACCCTCCCTATTACCCATCTTCCTGGGGGTGGATTGTCTGGGACCACCATGACTCTGTCAGGGATTCATTAGAAGAATTGGAGAAAATATTTTTAACTTTTAGCACAGTGGATTTCGACCGTACACTGAAAAAGGAATCGAAGAAGAGATCAGAAAATTCTGCTTCTGTTGTTGAGGGAGGTGTCACTTCTTGCTGTTCTCTTACATCCTTATGCCTCATGGTATAGCAGATGTAATATTGTTCAGGCCAGGATGGCTCCTACCCCTGAGGGAGGCTCTCCCTGGAACTCTTTTGAGAAGGGGCTAGACTGCACGACATACTGGCATCCTTTCCAGACCTGTTAAAAAAGACCTTTTTATAATGAAGGGAGATTGAGCCTTTATCTCTTTCAAACAGTATAAAGCTTAACTACAGGTGAGCAAGGAACTACATGATTTTTTTTTTTTTCCTCTTAAAAAGAAATAGCTGACTTTAATGCAGACTTTCAGGGTTCTGTCTCATTTTTAAAGTTCCTTAGTTCCACTGTGTTGACCTGGGAAAGAAACCAGAAGACCTCCATAATGTTGGGGTGATTCCTCTGAAATCTGTATTGTCCAAAATCTGGACTTGTTCTTTTGTCACTCTGTGTGCTATTACACCCAGATGATCTTCTTATCAATGTGTCAGATTGGGAGGCAGATACAGTTCTAAATGTGTCAAAAATCTCCTCTGAGACCCTACGTGTGCAATAGGTGTCTGTAGAATGGAGATAATCCTACTGCTACAATTTCTCATGTATTTAGATCCTAGCATTGTTAGGGAAGTGTTGCATTTTCAGAAGTCCATGCATAGCTGCTGGAATACTGAAACACTGGTCTGGGTGGGGCCTTAACATATGAGTGTAAAATAATAACTTATTTTAATGCAATGTAATAATAATTTAGACGCTTTCTAATAATCAGTAAATGGATATTTTTTTCTGTGATGGAATTTGAGTCTTCTCTTTTTAATCTACTTTTTAAAATAGTTCACACATAAAGCAGAAAAACTTTATTATTGTTTAAAAATATTAAAGCCCATGTTGTTTTTGCACAACATGAAAACAGCTTTTGAACAGTTTCTGATAGTTTTCTTCTCATTTGTAGAGTGAAAAAGACATAGTTTTAATTAAATAAGAAATTTGGCAGGCAATTCCTTAGTCATTGATCTGGTCTGGTGCTTTCTGCTATTTATATAAAAAATGGCTTTGTACAATTAAGAAATTCATTCCTAATAAATGGCCAGTACTTATGTAGGTTTAATAGACTCAAGCCTCTAGTGCACAGAAAGCAGTCAAATCCTTTCGAATTAATTGTATTCTTCACTACAATACAGTAAGTTCCAGTATGATAACAGATGAGCATCCAAACCCTGTGATTTTTATGGTTAACCCAACAGATTATGTTCATAATCCAGTATAAATCAGGTTAGTTCTGTCACAAACAAAAATACTGCAATATGGGGAAATAAATATCTAATAATCTCAAATGTTTTATGTCCTTATGAAAATTCTTTATGAAATACAGATGAAGCCAATAAGGTTTAATAGTTAACCAGCAGGATTCTGAATGAGGAAAACTGCTTTCCCAAGATTTTAAGATGCTTTATGCACACAAGGACATATCCATACTACAGCCTAGCCCTGGGTTTTGCAAGCATTATCTCAGAGCATGGATCTCAGCACGAACTAATTTGCTATTTTTTCTATTTTAATACATAACCAGTACTTATGGAAGTTTAACAGACCCATGGAGAAGAACACGAATATTAGTCTTCTGAACTCCATGCTTGATGCATAAGCTGCTTCTGTTACATGAAACAGCTCTAATAAATCCAGCTCAACATCTCTATACAACACAGCATTAAATACTGTCGTTTTATCTTAAGTAGACTGAGCTTTACAGAATAGGTTTCTTGCTCAGTCATGGTGGCAGAGTCTCTGTCTTCTCAAAATTACCTCAAAATTCTAGTGTTGCCACAATTAACTTTGTAAAAATGCAACAAACAAAGAATGACATGCCTCCATTTCTGACTGATAAACACCTAATTCCAAGTTCTTCTTCCCTGTGTCAATCTTTACCACAAGTGCCAGTTTTCTCCATCTTCTACCCCTCATAGGGTTATGGAAGCAGTTGTTGCAGAGACATTCTGTTGAATAAAGCTGGTGCAAGAAAGCTGCAAACCTAATGTTGAACATGTTTAAGCTTTAGAAAATAGGGTTATGAATTACCTAATGATGCTCTGAGAGCTCAGTAATTACATATGTCACCATTATTAGAAAGAGGAATTCTCCTTTCTTGCTTACTGGGACAAGAAAGAGTGGGAAGGACAACAAGGCAGATATTATGGTAGGATTTTGTTATAGACCACTCAGGATGAAAAGGCAGACGAAATATTCAACAAGTGGCTGGGAGAAGTCTCAGAATCTCTAGACCTTGTTCTCTTGGGGGACTTCAACTTACTAGATGTTTACTGGAAATACAATACACCATAGAGGAAACAGTATAAGAGGTTCCTGAACTGTGTGGAAGAGAACTTCCTGACGCAGCTGGTCAGTGAGCCAAACGGGGAATGCACGCAGCTGGATTTATTGTCTGCAAACAAGGACTTGTGAGTTTACATTTGTGTGTTTACATTTTTATCCTTAAAGTCTTGCAAGGAAAAATATACTTTGATCACCCAGGGAGACATTTTAAATATCTGAAAAAAAAATTCTGAATGTTGGAAATCTGTTTCTGCTATTTGACTTTTTATTTCCACAAGGACAAAAATACATGTTTTAAGAAACACTGAATGGGTAAATTCAATTTATCTACAATCTGATGGTTGTACATTCATTTTTTGGCTGATGGAGCATGTAAAAAAAGTAAAACCCCAAAGTACAAACATCTTCAGACCTTTCAGTTAATGTTTGTCACCAGGTCAAACTGATCCTTAACCTTTCAGATTACTTTACATTAGGATTTTCAACTGGCTGGGACAGGAACTTCTTCAGGGAACTGTTATCTCCATTGTGTTGTGAAATCCTTTAAGAAGGAACCTCTAGTATGTTTCTTTGAGCCTGGGGTCCACTGGTCCATGGATGTTTCTCTGCAGGGTGTTTCCTTTGGCCCCAGAGTTGTGTATTTTTTAAAGGCAGGTGGAAAGGAATGAAATAAATCTGGTTTATTACAAAATTTTCTTTGCTTAACTCTAACAAACATGATCACTCTTGATGGACTGATATTTAGCTTTTTTTGTTACCAGTTTTCTGTTATGTTCTGTCAAGTAGGATGACTGGGTCAGGTGGAAGAGCAACTGAGCATGAGAAGTTGCAGCAGAGTGTATAAATTTGCCATCAAGTATCAACCAGGCCTTAAGGGCAATAGGAAGGAGCTCCCAAGGCCCAGCAAGGAATCCATATAAATCATAAACATTCAGAAGGTTGATGAGTGATGCAAATTAAACCTGGAAGAACTCAACTGCAATCCAATCTGGAAGCCATAACAGCAAGGGAAGAGTTGCTTTTCCTGTCTTCATTAACAGTTGACTGCATCTGTGCATTCTCGGCTGCACAGCAGTGCATAAATATTTTTTATTTTCTGTTATATTACCCAGTGGCAAAAGTCTTGAGTTCATGTAAAGTTTTCTATCCCAGATTATATACTAACGAAGGATTCTGACTGAAAATCACTTGGGTTTGTGAGTCGATGATCAAAGTTTAGACAAATCTGTCATAAAGCTCCTGTTGACTTGGAGATCTGTCACAATGTTATTGCTATATATTTTAAATCCTGAAATTACAAATATTTTGGATTAAAAAACCCTAATGTTTTCCTCTAGCATGTAGAACTTTGGTTTGAGATCTCCCGGCAATATTTTAGCAATTATTGGCAGACCTAGTATAACAACACTCTGTGCTAAGTGACAGTGTAAAGAAGTACCCTGTGCCTTTGTTTTGATGCTAACATTGATTTTGTCAGTGCCACTGTTGTATGGGTTTCAGTAGAGAATAAGGTACCAGTCTGTAAAGGTGAGGGACCCACCATGCTTACCATTTTCAATTCTTGATTTAAAGTTTGATTAATCCCTCCAAAAAGTAATAGCTATTGCTAGCTGTTGGCAGTATACTGAGTGCACTTTGTTTACAAGTATGATGATCTATATCACGATGTGCTAAAAGCAAGCTTAAAATGAGCCTTTTGTTTCTAGCAGTGGTTTATCACTTCCTTCCTCCTCACCCCTCCAAGGATGAGTGTCTTCATTTTCACAAGACTTGATGCCTTGATGTCACATAAAATATTCTGTAGTTCAAAGGGAGGCAATAGTTCTGTTCATGATGCATGAAACACAGGAACAACAACCTGTTATTTGTCTCACAGCAGTATCAACTGTTGAAGAGTTGATGGTACCATAGAATTATCTTTGAATTGTCCATACCTTAAGTGCTGAACAGATCTGACTGGACATGTGCACAGAGCTGGTGTGTTGAGGAAGAAGATTTTTTAAATAATATTATTTTTATAATTATCTTATAATATATATAATTAAACTAAATAGCATTTCCCATGTACTTGTAAGCCTTACAGAGGTAGCTTCTCCTTTTTCCCATGTGACTAGGCATGTGGGAATGATCGCAGTTGGAGACTTCACAGGCACTGCTGAGGGAGACTCGATAGTATTTTGTCTCTTGAGTAAGAAAAGAAGAAAAGAAGCCAGAGCTACAAAATCTCTGACAGTGATGATATGGGACTAGCAGCTCCTCATACCTTGTTTTCTGTTAGCTGCTCCTGAACAAAAAGTTATTTTTCAAATGAATGGCTTCAAAAAATAATTTCTCATGTAAACTGTGTCAAAATTTTGATCAATATCAAGACTTTCATATTCTCACAGGCAAAAGCTGCTTAGATCATGTAGATTACACTAAATCAGGATTAAAGTGTTTTATTGATTTAGTAAGAACATACCATTAACCAACAACCAGGAACTATGTAACCATGATCACTATCAGCAATATAACAGAGAAACAAAAATTCTACACATTTACAAAATGTTAATGAACACCTACAGACTTCCCAATATCCTTCTATAACTAATACCCAAAAGATCCAGTTCCTCGCCACACCCACATAGATTACATGTCCACTTCAATGTGATCGCTTTTGGAGCCATACCTTTCAAGTCACCTCTGCATTTTCAATCCAGACACTGGCAACAGTCACACTCTTATATTTCTTGTTATCCAGCCCTTTTTCCAAGGATGGGTCAGGGGATCAACCATCAACCACAGCACAGGTCTTCCTGCTTAATACAGCATCTTCTGAAATGGGTTAATTCTTCTGCATCCCATTGCTTTGCAGGCTTTTTTTCCTATAACAGGCTGTTAGCTGTTTTTGCAGGCTTTTGTTGCTATTCCACAAATTCTGTCTGTCTTTTCATTTCAGTCTGTTCTTTTATATATTTCTCATCAATTTTTCCAGATAATTCTCAAAGCAACAGCAGCAGTGCAATTGTGGTGCTGGTCTTCAATGAGATACCTTAAAAAAAGAAATATTATTAATTATTGTATAGAGTACTCTGGCCACCACACAGAAGACGTGAGGGACAGAAAATTGAAAGGAAGAGAAAGAGACAGTAAAAGTCTCTAAGGTGCTGACTTTTCACACAAAGCTGTGGGGAAATATAGTGTTCTTGTAACCATATTGACAGATCAGCAGAAGCAGTTCAGTGCAGTATTGAGCACTAGAGACAGATTCTATTGATATAACTAGTACTAGACCTGCACATGCAGCCTCATAGGTTATCGGACACATCTCTAATATAAAAATAAAGCTCATGTTGTTGTGCAGAGTTCAAAGTGTATGGAGATCAGGAGCATGTTGTGCACAAAATTTGGTCTGTACAGCTCAAAACTGAGATGTTTTGTGAAGCATGAGGTCTCTTCTGGAAAACTTGTGGATGTTTTTGTCACTTCTGATATAAAGAAAGAGACTTTTCAGGACTCAGAATTCACTTATCAAAAAACTCGGCATTTTTAAATGTACTTTTAATTGATTCTTATTGAGGGTTAAGGCATATCAATGAAGTTATATTTGCATTCATTCATGCAAGGTTATAAAGTGAAGCCTTTGTTATCCATCAATATGGTAGTTCAGAAAAAGAATGTGACAAAATTGCTGACACTGGAAGGCACCTCCAAAGACTGTCTAGTCCAATTCACCTGCTCAAGCAAGGGTCATCTAGAACTGGTCACCCAGGATTTCATCCAATTGGGTTTTTAATACGTCCAAGAATGGAGACTCTACAACCTTTCTGGATTGATTGCTTTTACAGCAAAAATGTGTTTTCTTGTATCCAGACAGAAATTAAAGGGTTCCAATCTCATCGGGTTTTTGTATACATAGATAAGATTCCTCTGAGCCTTGTCTTCTTCAGGCTGAACAGTCCCAGCTCTCTTATACCCTCCTTGTGTGATAGATGCCATCTTTTTGGCCCTAAAAGAGGGCAACTAATTTCTGAGAATCTACTGTAAAATTTGCCTGCTGATAGCCAAATTTTGTATATAAATTGCATGGATTTTTTTTCTGTCTTTTTTCAAGGCTAAACTTGACTTCATTTGAAGCCCCAGAATCTTTGCCTTTTTGTTTAATTGATGATGTACCAGCAGTGAAGAAGGAACAAATATTATTAAATATTTCTAACCATCAGAACTGGATCATGGGAGGTTCACTCTGTGGTCTGCTGTGCACCATCATCCAGGTCTGTTTCCCTAATGGCTCACATCGCAGAGTGTCTGTATTGACCATGGATTCCCACTGGTCCAAGCATTCAGGTAACTTTAATCAAACAATAGAATCATAGAATGGTTTGGATTGGAAGGGACCTTAAATTACAGCTATTTCCAAGCCCCCTGCTGTGGGCAGGGGCACCTTCTACTAGACCAGGTTGCTCAAAGCCCCACCCAATCTGACCTTGAACAAATCCAGGGATGGGGCACCCACAGCTTCTCTGGGCAACCTGCATCAGTGTCTCCCCACCTCTCAAGTCTGTCAGGGTCTCTCTGGATGGCATCCCTTGCCTCCAGTGTGTTGACTGCACCACAGAGCTTGGTGTCATCAGCAAGCTTGCTGAGCATACACTCATTCCTACTGTCCATGTTGCCAACAAAGATGTTAAACAGTTCCAGTTCAAACATCAGCCCCTGAGGAATGCCACTTGTCACTGATCTCTACTTGAACATCACGTCATTGACTGCAACTCTGAGTGCAACCGTCCAATCAATTCCTTATCCACCAAGTGGTCCACCCATCAAATCCATGTCTCTCCAGTTTAGAGAGAAGGATGTCATGCAGTATGGTGTCAAATGCTTTGCACAAGTCCAGGTATAAGATATCAGTTGTTCTTCCATCCGTTAATGCTGTAACCTTGTCATAGAAGGCCACCACATTTGTCAGGCATGATTTTCCCTTAGTGAAGCCATGTTGGCTGTCACCAATCACCTCCTTATTTTCCATGTGCCTTAGCATAGTTTCCAGGAGGATCTGCTCCATGATCTTGCCAGGCACCAGGCACAGAGGTGAGACTGACTGGCCTGTAGTTCCCTGGATCTTCCTTGTTTCCCTTTTTAAAAATGGGGGTTACATTTCTTCTTTTCCAGTCTGTGGGAATTTCACAGGACTGCTGCAGCTTCTCAGATTTGATGGATACTTCCTTAGCCACTTCATCCACCAGTTCCCTCAGGACCCATGGATGCATTTCATTGGATCCTATGGACTTGTCACCTTCAGGTTCCTTACATGGTCTCAGACCTGATCTTCTCCTATAGTTGGCAGTTCTTCATTCTCCCAGTCTCTATCTTTGCCTTTTGCAATTTGGACAATGTGGCTGGAGCACTTGCTGGCAAAGACCGAGGTGAAAAAGTCATTGAGTACCTCAATGTTCTCTATATCCTTGATAAACAAGTCTCCCGTTTCCTTCTGGAGAGGCCCACATTTTCCCTAGTCTTCTTCCTTTTATCTATGTATCTATATGTATACATATATATCTGTATGTACCTATATGAGCTTTTCTTGCTGCCCTTGGTGTCCCTGGACAGATTTAATTCTATCAGGGCTTTAGCTTTCTTAAATTGATCCCTGGCTGCTCAACCAATTTCTCTGTATTCCTCCCAGGCTACCTGTCCTTGCTTCCACCCTCTGCAGGCTTCCTTTTTGTGTTTTATTTTGTCCAGGAGCATCTTGTTCATCCATGCCAGCCCCCTGGTGTTTCTGCTGAACTTCCTTTTTGTTGGGATGCATCACTTCTGAGCCTGGAGGACGTGGTCCTTGAATATTAACCAGCTTTCTTGGTCTCCTCTTCCCTCCAGGGCTTTATGCCATGGTACTCTACCAAGGAGATCCCTGGAGAGGCCAAATTCAGTTCTCCAGTAGTCCAGGGAAGAAAGTTTGCTATGCACCCTCCTCACCATCCTGAGGATCTTGAACTCCACCATTTCATGGTCACTGCAGCCAAGGCTGCCCTTAAGCTTTGCATTCTCCACCAGCCCCTCCTTGCTGGTGAGCACAAGGTCCAGCACAGCACTTCTCCTCTCTGGCTTCTCTGTCACTTGGAGAAGGAAGTTATCATCAACGCATTCCAGGAACCTGCTGGATTGCTTATGCCCTGCTGTGTTGTCCCTCCAACAGATAGCGGGGTGGTTGAAGTGCCCCATGAGGACCATGGGGAATGTGAAGACAAGGGTACTCCTATCTGTCTATAGAGGGCCTCATCCACTTGGTCTTCCTGGTCATCTGGCCTGTAGCAGACCCCAGCACAATGTCATCTGTCCCTGCCCTCCCCTTAATCCTGACCCGTAAGCTCTCAGTCGGCTCCTCATCCATCCCGAGGCAGAGGTCCATGCACTCCAGCTGGTCATTGACATACAGGGCAGCACCCTCTCTTTGTCTCCCCTCTGCCTGTCCTTCCTAAAGAGCTTGTTTCTCCATTCCAACACTCCAGTCATAGGAGCTATCCCACCATGTCTCTGTGATGCCAGTAAGATCATAGCCCTGCAGGTGTGTGCATGTCTTTAACTTCTCTAGTTTGTTCCCCGTGCTACATGTTTTTGTATAGGGGCACTTAGGTTGGGCTCCTGATGAAACTGACCTACTGGCTGAAGCAGCTGGAATTTCTTCGTGCTCCTTTTCAGGTGGACGTCAAACTTTGAATGGGCTCAAGTCTTATCCCAGTTTGAGGCTAGATCACAGACGGGATATGGAAGGTATTTGTGCATATGAATTATATATAACCAGAGATACAGCAATATGTCACAGGGAAAGCTAGGAACAAATCTTCAGTGCTTCTAAAAGGAAAACTTGCATTCTTTAAAAAAAATACTCTTAATATAACTTCTGAATATGAGCTGTAGGCCATGCCATTTTCCTACCTCAAACCATTCATATCCAAAAACATTTTCGTGTTCTACTTTACATTATCATTTTCTGTAAACATCTGCAACCTACAATGTGCATCTTCCTCCACCTGTACCTACTTTCTGCTGATAATTAGTATTCATGATTGGTGTTAAGTATCATTTCTAATACTTGTGACTTCTACTATGATATCTCTTATTCCAAAGACAATCATTGATAGCATCCTAGTATTTCTTCCTTCAGATTTCTTCATAAAGCATAGCTTTTCCATGGAGAGTATGATTTTAAGTAAAAGTATATGTAGTGCTTTCCTACAGAAACATTTATTTCTCATGCTTTTTGATTAGTTTTCCCCAAATCTTGGTGATCATGGTACATCACAGAGTACTTTTAAATATTTTGATTGCAGTCTTTATTTCCATTAGAAGTTCATACAAGAAAAAAATTATTATTTAGTCTTTTATTAACTAATGATATATTCATAATGATGACTTGTCACATTAAGAAGGGGGGTTTCCTTGAACCCTTTATATTTGATCAGCCTGCCAGTTTCCCACGAAAGACGAGACCGTTGTGTCCGACTAGTCTGTCCTCTACCTGCAGTTTGACAGCCCACTGTATCGGAGGGTGATTCGACTAACCTATTCAGGAACCCCCACTGACAGCGTCACTGAGTCAAATCCCTTATATCAACTACCCATATCCCTGGAGATTTACACAAAATGAACTTCAGCTGAAGAGTTTTGTTATACAAAATGGAAATTTGTGAGAGAATAAGGTTCAAAGATTGCTGGTGATAATACACTGACTGCAAAACAAGCTTAAAACAATACAGCTAATAACAGCTAGAATGAATTAATCATAGAATAAAGTTCATACCCAGTAGGTGTCCTTATAGAGGAGAAGACAGGTTCAGCCCATCGACTGATCCTAGAAGTTACGATGGAGTTTTCTCTAACTTCTCCCTTCCTCTGCTTACTTTTTATACTTCATAGTACATTGCATATTCATCATCATACACAGGATGAGTTACAAGTTTCTCGCTTCTAATGCAAATTAGAAGCATCCTCAGATAGCACTACTGAAGTTTTTCACTAACTACACATGCTCTCCAAGTGGGGTTTTGCCCTCTTTCAGGGAAGCTATTTGAGTTGGAGGTCATGATCTCCCACTACCACAATTACCTTTGTCCTACTTTCACCTTATCAGCTTGACCAGAACTTTCTCACTTGGAGGCTTCTTTCTGCATAATTTAGATAACAGTGTTCTTTCCCAGCATCTGTTCTTTGTTTCCCAAGGTTGACTCCCTTGATTAGAAGTCCTTTTGTTAATCAATTTTCACAACTTTAGAGGATGGGTCAACTCAACCTAAACTTTCTGCAAATAATGTTTAACATCTAGTTAAACACTACATCAATTTGGTAATTTGGGAAGGTAGACACCAATTCCCTCCTTTCAGACTTATTTCAGTCCAATACCAATTCATTTTCTTTACATTTAGGTGGAGCTTGAGCGACTCTAGTCATACATGGTTTTGTTACTGATTGGAACTGGATATGGCAGTACCTTGGAGGCAGGTAACTTTGAGATGGAGGTGTGTTAGTATTACAATGAGATCATCTTATCTGAGGAAAGCAATTTCACCACATTGTTGGCTCAGCAGCAGACATCTTCTCTTATATCAGCTGTGTGTTACCATCAAGTTCCCATTCTTGCAGGGAGTACTACAAAGCCTGGCCACTGTGTCTCCACTCCACCCTCTGTTACACCTATCAGCATGTGCTAAGCTGGCAAGGTGTGTTGCTTAAGGAGTTGTGGTAAAGGAGATTTTGTGCATGTCAACTGTACTGAAAGCAGGAACTGTATTTTACCCTAAAAAGCTTTCTGTAATACTCTGCTTCTATTATGTCCCAGTTTTCTCTAATTCCTCCCCCCCCCAAAAAAGTGATTTTCCCACATGATTTCATAGATCTTTTGTAGAAAGTGAGGTTATGAAGACAGACTTTTATATTCCTTTAGATCTTGGAAATTTGGAAAAGTTGGTCTGTTCTCCAGTGTAAGAAGCTTCCACTCAAACATGTTTTATCCCTGAAATTTTAGCCATCAGAAGTCATAAGCATAAAAGAAGTCCTGGTCATTTCTTTTTTCCCAATTCCTCCCTAAGTAGCCAGCTTATCTGGAAGTATAAACAAATCTCTGTTCTCCTTAGAAGAGATCTTTATGCCAGCAGGATTCTCCAGTAATCTGATTCACAAAAAAACCCATCATTTTCCTCCAAGCACTAATATTAGCCAGTGCTGTCTAAAATGCTGAATCATTGAGTATCTTTAATATTTTGAAGATAGTGCAGCTAAAATTATCTCATTGTTCCTAAGTTTGCTGGAAAGTATTTTAGATTGATTCAATTGCTAATGGATATGTGGAACAAGAGCATACTAGCCCCAGTGAAAATTTCTTTGCTGGGTGTACAGTTGATTAACCATTAGAGTTGGCAGTTCTCTTCCTTAATATTTAATTGTTTTAAAAAAACAAATAAGGAAAACTTTTTACATATTTTTTCCCCAAAATGAAAAGCATTCAGCTACAAATGTACAAAAACTACCTGGAAAAATCTTGATAAAAATTGGGTGGGGTTTTTTTTTCCTGACTGGGGAAAGGTTGGTTTAACTTGAACTATTTATTTCTTTTTATTGAAATCTACTCAGTTTCACAGAATTCTAAAAGTGAAAACACTTGAAAGATTTTTTTTTCCAGTTCAAAAATTTTACATTTTATAAACTCATTATAGGCTATTATGTTTAAAGAAGTTTGCATCATGTTAGTGACAGTGTTATGTGGAGTGACTTCTGATCTAGGAAGTGAAATATTTTAATTTCATTTGTGAAGAGCTTCCACAATATCAGTAAAGTCGATAGATTCTCTGTCTCCTAATTTAAAAGTCTTAATAATTTTCTTTTCAAAGTATCTGCAGATTTTGGGTTGCAATGAATAGGTTTAAAATTTTGGCACCAATGGGTAAAAATGTGTCAAACGCTTCATGTGCTTGTACTGCTGACATGACGTGCCATAATAGAAAAATACTAAAATGACAAATATTATTTGAATGAATTTTTACATTCTCAAATGAAATGCTTTTAACTGTTACCTTTGTAAAATTAAAGAAGCCAGTTCAGAAGCAAAACAAATGTAAAAATACTGATTTCCCACAAAACAGAAGGTGAGTTTCAACCTGCTATAACTTATATATCAATCAGTACAGTGTGACTAAATGGTTCTGTGTCTGTCAGTGGCTTTAGGTATTTTTATTATTATTGTTATTATTTATGAATTTGCGTTTCCCTTTTTTTAAAAAAAAGGCATGAAAGAGATACAAAACTATTTCTCACACATCATTTGCCTCACTGCCATAACTCACAGGTGTATGTGAAAGGAATACCTTTCTATAACTCAGTTGGAAAGGATGAGACCATCATTTGTGCAGGGAAATCTGCAGAGGATGAGGAAGGAGACAGGCACAGGAGGACATAGAGGCCTAATTCCATAGTGTGCAAAGATGATGAAAGCATGTGGGTAAGATCTGCTCAGGGTGGCTGATGAATTCACAGTCCTGAAGAAACTGTGGCTATGTTGCAAGGTAGAGCACGAGGACAGTGTGTATATTATGAGAAGCTGTAAAGATATGTGTTGCTTCTGCTATGTGATCTCATGCAAGGCAACTTTATCAGGATGTGGCTTCCCTGAGATGACCTCTTTGGGGGAGGCAATAAAGGGTGTGGAGCAAAAAAGGCAATGAGAGAATAGATTTTTTCCTTCCATCCCTTCTGTCTACCCCATTGCAGGCAAATAGTAGAGAGTCCACAAGAAAGAAAAAAAATTATATTTTTCTTCTGGTTTATTTTGGTAAGGTAGGAGCTGGACCTGCTGTGCCCTGGTAAGAACTGTATGTTGGGAGCACAGAGACCCCCTGGAGTCATGTCTTTTCAGAGACTGTCATGGTCACCATGCCTGAGATGAGCATGCTGCTAGCCGTGGCAACTCAGCTGTGTTCTTTTCACTGACTCTGCGCCAGCTGCCTTGGCCCTGCATGGGGGCATGTTTGCTACTCACAGGTAATGAGAAGCCAGTCTTCTCATGACTTCTTGTACATGAAGGTACAGATGTCATGGTCAAAGAAAGACAGGTGGTGATGGTGAAGGCAGATATCTCAGCAGTTTTTAGGAAACACTCCCTGTTCCAGAAAGTAGATGTCAAAGCTCAGAAAAGTACAGAACCCATGTGTACTGAGCCTGTCCTTGAAGCACGTGTATTACATGCGGTGATCAGTGAGACCTGGGAGTATGGTCAGTGATACCTTTCCTGATTATATCATGCCTGGAAATAAATACTAGGTAAGACTTCTGTCAAAGCTGTGCAGCTGGTCAATGGTGTGTCTCCTGAAAGGCTTGGACCTGTTGTGGATGTCTTCAAGACAAAGCTGCCCGTAGGTAAGGTAGTTGGGATAAATTTGTGCAGATCCTTGTGGTGATCACACCTTGTGACCTGCCTGGTCTAAGGTATGTGCACTAAGTGATTGTGAAACAAGTTTGTGGGGGCTTGTGACAGCTAAATGGATGAGTCTATTTGGTCTTGGATGAAGATGGGGGTGTCAGAAATCGGTGTTCTTTTAGGAAATGGCACTTTCTGGCAGAAAGGAGGAAACACAGCTTTCATTTTGTAGATCATGTCCCAGTGTTGAGAATTCTACCACAGTGCTGGTAATGTGTATGTAGAACAGATGAAACATAGTAAGCTCAGAAATTTTCTCTTACTAAACAACATGCCCTACAACTCATACCTTAACTAACAACACGCATAGGCCCTGAGAGAAGACAAGTGCATTTCAGCAGAGCCTCTGAGGCTTGCAGCTCCGGCGGAGGGGTTCCAGAGCAGAGTATGACACTGAGGGCCTGTGGGGCGCTCTCCGTGAGCTCTCCGTGAGCTCTCCGTGGGGCGCTCTCCGTGGGGCGCTCTCCGTGGGGCGCTCTCCGTGAGGAGCTTTTCGTGAGGCGCCCTCCGTGAGCTCTCCGTGGGGCGCCCTCCGTGAGCTCTCCGTGGGGCGCCCTCCGTGAGCTCTCCGTGGGGCGCTCTCCGTGAGCTCTCCGTGGGGCGGCCAGCCCAAGCCGCGAGGCCCGGGAGCGGGGCACAGCGGGTGACCCGGCGCCCCCGCCCCGGCAGCGGGAGGCGGTGAGACCCCGGCGCGCGGCAGCGCTGCCTCAGCGCGGGCGGGGCCGGGAGCGAGGGCGGGGCCGGGAGCGAGGGCGGGGCCGGGAGCGAGGGCGGGGCCGGGAGCGAGGGCGGGGCCGGGAGCGAGGGCGGCCGCGCCCCCACACAACAGCGGCGCCCGGGCCGCGCGGGCGCGCGGGCGCCCATCGCCCCCCAGGGGAAACCCGGTGCCCGCCGGGCACGGCCAGCGCCGGGCGGCGTGTGGGGACCCAGGCGGGCCCCCACGTACCCGTGCGGCTGCCCAGGTCGCGGGCTGCAGGGAGCGCCTGAGCCTGCCGCTCCTGCCGGAGGGCGGCGGGGACAGCACCCGTGTGAGGAGCCGGCGGGTGTCCGGCCCCCGCAGCACGGCGGCAGAGCTGCAAGGGGAAGCAGGGAGGCTCAGGAGCACCGGGGAGTGAGGGGGAGACAGGCAGGTGCAGCCGCTGGCTGCGTCACTGAGACAAACACACCGCACAGACGCGGCACAAGAAGCGGAGGCTCCCTCCCTACTCGCCGCCGGGCAGACGGAAGGGACCTTAGGGACAGGGAGGGATGGAAATGGGTCCCTGCTGGCGGCGGCAGGCGATCCCCCCCAGCCTGCTTCCCCTTCCCAGGTGCCCCTGCACAACAGGCACGCAGCTCTGGGACCTGAGGGCAAGGAAGATGATGGTTTGACTGAAAGCCCATCCAGGTCAGAGGAGTCGCCCAGGGAGAGTGTCAGCCCCGCACACAGCGGCCGGCTCTGCTAGGGAGAGGGAAGGTGGTTGTCATCGGCAGCTCCACTCTGAGGGCAGCAGAGGGCCCGATGTGCCGACCAGAGCCAACCCACAGGGAATTCTGCTGCCTCCCTGGGGCCCGGGTAAGGGCTGAGACTAGAAAACTCCTTGGTCTGGTACAGCCCTCTGATTACTGCCCATTAGTGGCCTTCCAAGTGGGCAATGTTGCTAAGTCCAAACAATAAGATCTCTGAGGGCAATCAAGAGAGGCCTCAGGGCCCTGGGGCCACTGCTGGAGGGATCAGGAGCACATGGGGTGTTTTCTTTTATCCTGCCAGTTTCAGGGAATGACGATGGGTGTAACTGGAAGATCACACATCAATACCTGGGTCAGTTTAGACAGCACCAGGCCTGCTGGCAACGGATGGGGATCACCTGTCTCAAAGTGGGGAAAGGATGCTAGGTCAGGAGTTAGTAAGGCTCATTAAGAGAGCTTTAAACTGGATTCAAAGGGACAAAGGAATAAAAGCCAGCTTGTTAGAGCCTGGTGATGGCATGCCAGTGTTGGAGGTGAGATCGATAGCACAACTGACGTGCAGCTGTGACAATTCCCAAATCATGGGCAACAAACAGGAGCTGGAAGCCATCATGCAGCAGGAAGACTGTGATATAGTTGCCATCACAGAGACACAGTGGGATGACTCGTGTGTCAGTATTCTCAAGGGTACTCATCCTTAAAATAATATGGATTTACCTGGGACTGCCTGAGTTTTTTTAAAGCCTGCATTACAGATGAAAATTGGGAACTCTAGCCTGGATCCAGCTAATTAGAATAATCTCAGCTGTCCTGTCATTATTGCCTTAAATAAGTCAGAAAGGTCTGCTTTATCTGCTAGCTTATAGTTTATGTTTGTATGTACTGTATTGGCTGTCCGTACAGGAGATAAAAATGAAATAACAGAAATATTTTAAAAGGAGTTGCTTTAATAGAGAACTGCAAAAAATAAACATTTCTCAGTTGGAAGTTTAGTTTTTTACATGTTTCTTTGTATGTAAAAAGGGAAACAAATTAGAAGCAGTATATCCAATAAATAAGCGGCCAGGGTGTAAACACATGAAGAACTGTTTAAGAAAACCAGAGTGAGCCAATTAGTTTCTGTAGGATATTCCTCATAATATAACTGCAGCTCTTCAGGTGACAGAATAGTTCAAAGAATGCTGTTGGGATTCTTCTTCACATGAAATGCATTTGGAGGCAGAGCTCTCTCAATTAGTCCAAAGTGCACAATTTTTTTTTAAAGCCTGTTTGATACACTTTTATGCCTCACAATTAGATCTGTTGATATCCATACAAATGGTGACTGTGTAAAGATCTGTTCAGGGGGAATATGGTTTTCATTATTGAACCTGCATCAGAGAAATTCTAAAATCCTTTCTCATACAAATAGTCCTCCACAAATAAAATAAATGCACTGCCTTCCTGCCATGTTTCTATGTATTTCCTTCAGAAAGTCGAGGAAGTGCTTACTAACAATGAATATTAGCCAGGATTTGGTTTCAGTTTATCCCTATGTAAAAAACATGGTACAGTAATAATTTATTTATCCCATTTAAATGCCATGACAGAAAAAATATATGAAGGAAACAATAAATGTCAAAATAATGAAGGAATTAGGTTGATGAAAACATCTACTCTTTATTACTGTTGTAGTCTATAGCACATTATCACTTTCCAAAGAAAAGAAAAAGGATTTTTAGTCTTTTAATGCATTTTCAGGGTTTGTATTTCTTAGAACGTATTACCTACACACAGTTTTGGGCTTTTGTAATTTATTTGTCCACAGATTTTAGTAGGGAAGCCATTTAAAATACTGTAATAATAAAAAAAATATTGTCAGCAGCTTGGCAATTCTAGAATGAAATGTTCTAAAGTTCTAGACTATTTGAAAATATTTATTACAGTTCTGACAATGGTCAGGTTCATGATTCACAGATACAGCAAAAGAAAAGCTACTGAACATCTTTCATTACTAAAAGTCTGGTTTGGCTTTCATAACTAGAATAAGCTGCTAAATGTTCTTAAACTGCCTCTGCAGATTTTTGAGCCAAAGCTATACAATAGAATGTTGATTGAAATGTCATGCTGAATGTAAAATTTTAGATTCCATAATCAGTGTAAATTTAAGGAGTGGATAATCTGATTGATTACTTTTTTTTTAATTATTATTTTTTTTCCTTTCGGGAAGAATTAACTTTAAGATAAAATTCAGATCCATAAATTTGATACAGGCATTTGTAAGAAAAATAGTATACTTAAAATCCACTCTTCTGTGGCACATATACTGTGGTTTCTTACCTGGATATGTAATGGTTTTGATCTAGACTGGTTTATAGACTGTCTTTTGCATTTCCTTCATTTTGTGAATTTCAGTACCAAACTGAAATTTAGCTAATCTTGTGAAATAAGAACACTGTTAACATAAACGCTTTCCTTGTCTTTCAGTTTTACCTAGAATAACACCAGTATTCACAGTGAGGGATTATGTCGCTTTATTTGAGTATTTTAGAATTTTACTTCCTTCATCCTCCAAATAAGCAGCTAAAATACGTTCGTGACAAATCACTGGAGTATCACTGAGCGTAGATTGCCATTGAGCTGTCTACTGTGACGTGCTGATCTTCCTTTCTGCTTGTCTGTTATCACAAAGCCTTTCACTGAGTGAATAATTCAAATTCCACGTGATGTCTTGACATTGTCTGTAGTGAACAATTACCTACTTTTTATTGGGTCCTCCTGAAGTAAAATCCAGGAAGGAGGAGCAACTAGCTCAATAATAGTGTGTCAGTCTGCTGCTCCTTCACTTGTATGGTAACCACATAAAGAATATCCTCAGCTCATGTAAAATGATGTATTTGATTTCATTGCAGGGATAGCTCTTACACTGAGGATGCTGGCTTCAAAACTCTTGCTAAGATTCAGAAAGATTTTATTTCCCTCTTGCACTAAGCACTGATAGCACACAATACTATTACCAAGCTTGGCATCATGGCATGCCAGCAAGAGGAGGACATAAAAACCCACAAAGTATGCTGTGTCTTCCTGCTGTGATCCTTCCAGAGAAAAAGCTTGAGAGCCACTTCTGTTTCACTGAAATTCTCTACTTTTATATAAGCAGCATCATATCTGTTTTCCTGTTTTTACAGGTAACAACTCAGTATTAAAGTATTTTGTTCTAAGAATTTTGATTACATATGGGTTTCTTGGGAGCTTCTAGACGTTTCTAGGCAAAGCAGAGCACTCAGGTTTTAAGAAAAATAGTTTAATGAAATATCTGGCCATTTTTTCCCTGCTAGTATCTTATTTTAAACAGGTAGGTATTCCTGTGAATGAAAGCAATGAAATTGCATGCTTGCTTAAGTAGCTCATTGAACCAGGTTGTAATGAATAAGCAGAGTGATGCTGTTCTGCTTTTGTTTCATGGAGAAGGCAGCTGTCATTACTCTGTTCATCTGCATTTTTATACCCATTTTTATGATCTGCATTTGTGAACGCATCTCTTATTCTTAAAGCTTCATCAGTAATTCTTGCAATAAACAATTCTGGGCAGACATTAATCATTTTGTCACACTTGTTAAAGTCTTTATGTATCACTTTTCATTTTGAAAGACGTATTTTAGTCCATATCCATGTCATTTTTTGACCAGTCAAAACCTAAATATAGATCACAGAATCCCGCAAACACAGTTTTCGTGGCAGAGTTCATGTAGCAATAATTTTAACAGTAAGAATGCCTTCATACAGACCACAATCAGATTTTAGATGATTCATAACTAACTTCAGGAGATAATTTATCCACTTTGATAAAATTGGCCAGCTAGGCACATATATGATGTGACATGGAGAAAATTGTCCAAACCCATATATTTTTGATTAAATTAGTAGTTAACATTGATTAGTCTATTACAATGATGACCCAAAGAAATGTGAGTGGCACTGCCAAGGGCCTTCATTAAAGTGAGCTATAGTTTCAATATTCATGATAATAAAATAGTCTTCTACAGCAATTCAGAAAAAGATTTCTAAGAAAAAATACCTTTTGATTATTTACGTTAATTAAATTATATTAGCAATGCTTTAGCATTGTATGCCCTGGTTTAAATATGCACATTCAATTCTGTATTTATCAACACTACAAAATGTTGTAGATGTTTTTATTTTCTATGATCTAATTTTAACTTCAGTGTCCTCTCAATATTTCTATGGCATAGTGCCATCTTGGGGATGCTGCAAGCATCTGAAAGGACACAAGCCAAACACAGACTGAAAGAGAATCAAAAGAATTTTCCTGCACTATGTTTTTGGTGTAGGGCTCTAAAAATCAAGGTGACTGAAATCTATGATTCTCTAACCTACTGAGAGCATCAGCTAACGGCATGTCTCCAGAAACTGCTATGAACTCCTGAACGCGGCAGGTTAGCTGGTATTTTAAATCTGTGAATTCTAGAGTCTATGACAATTGAGAATCTCAGCTTTTCCTTTAAAAAGTACATTTATCACTCCCCTAATTGAAGAGAAATATTGATATTATTCTAAAAGGCTTGGAAGCTTGAGGGGAGATTGTATTACTTTAAAGGCAATGTCACAATTTGAGGGAATTTTTGTCCAGATTTCCAGTAACTGGTGGATTTATGAAGAGACCTTTTTTCTTCTCAATGTGTAAAAGAGGAGCAAAAATTCATCAACATTGTTTTAGTCACATTCTTGACATGTTTTACGTCAACCTTTATTAGTAGCTGACAGAAGTAAAAAGCATAATTTGGATTTTCAGGATTCTGCCTCACTGCCTCCTTCATTCTCCAAAGCAAACCAAACTGAATCTGCCGACAGTGTGTAGTAGATGTGTGGGCTGTTACTTTCCTCAAAACATATCAGGGTTTTGTGCCTATGGTACAACCATACAGAGTGAATATTGCTCCATCATCAAAAGCAAAACCTAGATTTTGCTGTACATTTTTTGTATAACATTAAGAAATGTTCCACTGTGTGGAGACTGCATGTAAGTCCTATGGATAGACATTTATCAACATAGCTACCTGCACCATAACACAGAGCCATATTCTGCAGCTTAAAAGACAGTTGAGAAGTTGCAGCCTGAAATGGTTAGTCCTGCTGCTGGTGGGTTTGCTGTTGAGTGAAGGGCTGACATAGGTAGAGGAAACAGCTCGTTTAAGAGATTAGCCCTTTAACTAGCAGCTTTGTAGAATACCCTTTTGCCTTCTCCAGATGCAGCTGCTTCTTTTTCCTCTTAGCAGCTCAAGTAATGTGGACTTGTGGCAGAAATTGCTCTGGTGGCTCTGAGATCATAACTAGTTTGAGGAAATAGAAGACACAAGGTAGGATGTTGTCACACTAGAAAGTTAAGAGAATAACAAGGCCCCAAAGGAGAAGATACAGTAGAGTGGGGAGAAGACCACTTCTGGTTCATCCTCAAGCCTCTCCTTATGTCATCTTTGTGCCACAGCCTCATTATCACTTTCCTTAGCCTTTCTTCCCTCCTCTCTCCTCTCCTGAAACCTTCTGGGTTCATACTGTGAAAAATAATGTTGCTGTCCTAAAATTTATGGGAATGGTGAACTTACCTAATTCCTTGAGCTGACCTGGGAAGATACTGACTACATGAATTATATCTATTCCTGTACTGAAATGATCTCACCACTGTGGCACAAGAAGGGGTTACTGGACTCTCGATCATGTTGGGAACTTCAGCAACAGGAGAAGTTTAAGGAAATTTGCATTCATATATGAGAAGGGAAAGACCAGAGTGCTGACATTATGAAGCTTTGATGTGAATCATAGAATCATAGAATCTTTTAGGTTGAAAAAGAGGTTTAAGATCATTGAGTCCAACCGCTGACCTAGTAGCACTGCCAAGTCCACCACTAAACATGGTCCTAAGTGCCACATCTACATATCTTTCAAACACTTCTGGGGTGGTGACTAAACCGCTTCCCTGGGCAGCCTGTTCCAATGCTTGACAACCCTTTCAGTGAAGAAATGTTTCCTAATATCCAATCTAAACTTCCCCTGGTGCAATTTCTGGAAGCTTCTTCTCATCCTGTCAATTGCTGCCTGGGAGAAGAGACTGACACGCATCTCGCTACAACCTCCTTTCAGGTAGTTGTGGAAAGTGATAAGGTCCCCCCTGAGCTTCCTTTTCTCCAGATTAAACAACCCTTGTTCCCTCAGCTGCTTCTCTTAAGACTTGTTCTGTTCACCAGCTTTGTTGCCCTTCTCTGGACGTGCTCAAACACCTCTACATCTTGTAGTGACGGGCTCAAAACTGAACACAGTATTTGAGGTGCCACCTCACCAGTGCTGAGTACAAAGGGGTGATCTCTTCCATGGTCCTGCTAGCCACACTATTTCAGATACAAGCCAGGATGCTGTTGGTCTTCTTGGCCACCTGAGCACACTGGCCCTTCTTCCAAAGGTCATAAATTCTCCTTGTTTTCCTGACCTCCGGCCAAGGGAGCCTAAGCTCCCTTTTCAGCCAGGCTGGTCTTCTTCCCTGCTGGCTTGTCTTTCTGCACACGAGGATGGTCTGAGATTACCTTCTTGAAGAATTTCCAGCCTTCCTAGACTACTTTGCCTGTCAGAACTGTCTCCCAAGGGACTCTGTCAACCCATCCCCTAAACAGGCCGAAGTCTGCTCTCCAGAAATCCAAAATGGCAGTTCTGCTGACACCCTTACTTCTCCAACAATTGAAAACTATCACTCTCTGTTTACTATGCCCAAGACAGCCTCCACCCATCACATCACTCCCAAGTGCTTCTCTGCAGACAGTAAGCCCAACTGGGTGTGTTCCCTTTTTGGTTCACTGACCAGCTGCATCAAGAAGTTCTCTTCCTCACAGTCCAGGAACCTTTTAGACTGTTTCCTTTCTGGTGTATTGTATTTCCCGTAGACACTTAGTAAGTTCAAGTTCCCTATGAGAACAAGGTCGAGCGATTGTGAGACTTCTCCCAGCTGTTTGTTGAATGCTTTATCTGTCTCTTCATCCTGGTTGGGTGGTCTATAAGACTCCCACCAGGTTATCCACCTTGTTGGCCTTCCCTCTGATTTTTACTCATACTCAACCCTACCGTCACAATCATTAAGCTCTGGGCAGTCGAAACACTCCGTGAGATACCCCACCACCTCTCCTTCCTTGCCTATCCCTTCTGAAGTGTTTGTAGCCATCATTACAGCACTCCAGCTGGGCAAGTCATCCCGGCATGTTTCTATGGTTTTCCTGCTGTAGGAAAGTGCTGGTTGGAAAGAAATGGGCCCCAATGAAAATGAGTTAAAATACTAACTGTGATTTAGCTGCTGGTTTTATGATGAGTGTGTTGGGGGAAGGATTGCAACAAACCCCATGTGTTAAAATGAAAAAGCTAGTAAGCAGCAACTGTGTGTTTAGAAACCAGGAGAAGCTTCTTCTTCACTGCATGGCCTATATCACAGGTAAACAACTGATTCTGTCGAAAAGGTTTGTGTTGATTCATTATCAACACAAGGTTGAGGGTGAGGATGCCCACCAGTTATCCAGGTATAATTTGTTCCTTAGAAGTTAAACAATTATAAAGGTAAACATTAAAAATCATATAGGAATTATAATATATATATTTTTTAGTCTGGACTATAGCTCTAAAAATGGAGGTCATGCATGAAAATATGTGGAGAAAGAGGCAGGAGGCAGATGTGGAAGAGAAAAAAGAGCAGCACCCAGGGGTTGTGGCAAGAAGAAAGGAACATTGATGTCTGCCTTCAAAACAGCTCAAAACATTACTCCTGAATCCTGTTGTAGCAATATATAATTACCTAGTAATCATCTGCTTAATTTAAAATTATGACAGATAATCTTCCTTTTAAAATTATGAAAGCTATGGTATTTATAGATAAGAATTTCAAAAAACTTTTGGATGTCAGAAATAAAGTTTTTATGCCATGCGTGACTCTTAAAAGTGTCTATGAAATTCCCATTGAAACTGTCACATATAGGTATCCAAAATGCAAAGATAACTTAGAAAATTCCACTGGATATATATCTGAATAAGTCAGGGATCTGAACTTGTTGCTCTTGGTGGGTATTTTAGAATATTGTCTTAAGAAACAAAACCAACTAAACTTTTTTTTTATATGGATGCAAATCTGTTTTCCTTCCTAATTTATAGAGCTATTTCAACCGTGATATCTCTATTTTCACAGTTCAGGACATTATTCTGCAATATTAACAAATATTTAATCATATTAAATTAGAGTTTGTTCTCCAAAACAAATGAGAAATTGTTATAATTAAAGAAGGCATTTGTAACTGCCATTATTTAAAAATTACTTGGGAGTTTCTTACCAGGCATTATTAGAGAATTTGTACGAAGCATTTACCAAACTGTGGTGACAGCATATGGTGATACATACTCTCCAACTCAATTGTTCTGCTTGCAACACTTGAGAACTGAAGTACAGTTTAAGTGCATATCAAAGTATGATTAATGACACAAACTACTATCACGAAGAGTACTTAAGTCATAAGGTGGAAAATGGGAAACTACCAGAGCAATTTCACAACTTAAATACTGAGTAACACTTAGTTATGCACATATTCCCAATGCCTTTTTTTGATGTAGTTACCAAAATTATACTAGCAACAGGTAAAGCAACCTGTATTATGCTCTGTGAACACTGATGTAATAGATAGTGAATTTCTTAGTGATAAGAGAGAATTTACTTACTGCAGAGAAAGTAGGATACTAATAAGGTACAGAATGCATGGCAATGTTAACTTGGGTAACTTCCCCTTCTCTACCATTAATAGTGTGTTGAAAATGGTGTCAAATGATTTTGTGACATTATATATAAAAGACTCACAGTTAACTTTAATGTGTTTTCCATTTTCTCCTCTTCTTCTGCTGCAATGAAAATGGGAATAAGGAAGCACACTTCTATCTGAATGTTATTTATTTTCAGGAAATGATACTATACTCTGCACAGTATTGCATTCCAACTATATAGACATACAGAAATACATGTATAATACGTGTGTGTGGTTTTTCTGTTTAAGTTTTGGTTTTGTATTTCTTTGTATCAGAGAATTAGAGATTGCAGTGATGGAGTGTTTAAAAGACTAAAAACCCAAGCCAGTTTCAAACTTACACAACAGTTTATAAAATCCATATTTATTAAATATACACATCATGAATTACTTCTTACCATTATTAATCATTATCATGACACAATTATCAAGCTTATCCAAAATTACCTGTGAGTATACAATACCAGGAAGCTGATGCCGTTAACACTTACTGCTATGGTTCTCGATGGTCTTACCAAAATCGAAGTGATAAGGCTGGAGACCTCTTGATCAATGGAAGCTGGAATCCAAGCAGACATTTTCCTTCTTCCCCATATTTCCTTCTCATCACTGATATTTTGTGCTGCTTAGCCACCTTCTAAAAAGAAAAGAGGTCATCTCATCTTGTCCCAGCATTTTTTCTCCTATTTTGAGGTTCTGAAATTGTTCTGGTTTTGTTACACATCTTTCTTCATTATTCTGCAGTGTTCATTCAGTCCCATCAAGTATCTTGCCTGCTTGTATGCCAACCCTTGTTCTTAGCATGCAGATTTTACCACTTGCACGTTTTTCCTTACCTTATTTGGGTGACTATAATGTTAGCCTCTGTTTACCCCTTAGAGATTATATGTTCTTTCTATATTTGTGCTGATCTGTTACAAAAGGCTTATGAAGGAATATTCAACTAGTTACAAGGTGACAAAATATTTATATATTGTCACTATGCTATTTTTGTGTGTTCATATCTGGTTTCAAGGCAAGTTAATTTAACTTCCTCGGTGTGCTCTTCTTTTCTTGGTCCAAGAGACTTTTTCACCTACATATGCTTGCTAAAAATTATATAGACCATGGCTACCTGTCAGTATATTGAATATTTATGCAAGTAGACCTTTGGGACTAGGAGTACAGGTTACTATTATACATCAAAGAAGGTTCAGAATAAAATCGGTTCTTGATGTTGAAAACTTTTCTAGAGTAGTTTGCTATTTATAAACTATGGTGTGGCATGAATTGTGATTTGATAGTATTTCTGAGATTTGAAATTGTGAAATATTTGCAAAATCCTACATGCAATAAGTATATGAAAGTGGCTGATAAGAAAACTCTCACCATGGATCAGAAATTCATGTTTTACTAATCTACATTGTTGTATCTCTCAACAATGAGGAATATGTATTCTTTCTACCTGATGAGGTATATTTCATAAATACTCACATTATTGACAAATTAAATCATGCCTTGTAATACAGACAAAAAAGGATCTTTGAGAATGGCTAAAGGACAAAAAACCCCAATTGTGTCTACATTTCATTTTTACTTATATTACTGTCTGGTATCTGGGGCATTCGCTGCTGACTGACTTTTTCCCAGCCATGTATTTCGAATTAGCCAACAGCTCCTGCACTGGCACAGCCACGCTGTAGATTAATGTGACTATAGACAGGACAAGGGGACCTCACTTGAATAATTATTAGCTTTTCATATAGACTGGGAAGATAGGTTAACTTTTAGGAAAATTTTATGTCCAATGCCAGGAACACATCAGATTGTGTATGAACTTTAGCTCTACTTAGGGGGTTGTATACTAACAAGAGGTGCTTATATTTACTTTTTTTCCACAGAATCAGTGATAGCTTGATATGTTTAAAGCACTCCTTTTTATGAGGCTGCGAACAGCTAAGAAACACAGCAAATCAGATTCTATTTATAAATTTTCTAGATATATTAGATGATTCTAGAATTCCTTGATAACTATTGAGCTGGCTGCACCACAGCAATCATCAACCTTATTGATGGTTGTAATTTTAAATAAAGGCAGATTAAACCAACTCCCCAAATATTAGGAGCACAACTGGGCCCTGATTATTTTCCAGCTTTCCTTTAATTCATGAATGTCAAGGGAGATTGCATTTTCTTCAGGTCTTCAAATCTTTAACTTTCTCTCTTTGATTTACCCTATTTTGAAATGAAATTAAAAGAAAACAGTGAAATAAAAGTTACTTCCTTTTCAGTGCCATCTTTTGACTACACACTCCAGAACTAATGCAAATAAAGCTGCTTGCATCAAGTGGTTTATTAGCTTTTCCATTATTTTCTTAAAGGTAGTTTGGTGTTTTCACAGGGACAGCCTTAGCTGCTTTTGCTCTCCACCAGTTTGTCACAGTGCAGCCATGGGTCTGGAAAACAAGGATGGGGTCGTGCAGAACCTTCAACACCTTCTGCCCACAGACTACAAACAAGATTTCACCACAGCATGCTGTGACATCTGGTTGGTTAGTGTGGATGTGGATATGCCAGGTAAATAGGTGATCCTATGGTTAATTTAAATACTTTATTGACTAAATTTAAGGACACAATAGCTAAAGTTAGTAAAACATTACTACTAAATAGTACTAAATACCTAACAATGACAAATAGTAGCATGACACAAACACACCTAATTCATACCCTGTTCATTATTATTATGTAGTATTTGCAGCCCACATCACAGATACACCAGGGAAGACATGCTCAGACAGCCCTAAAGACAACTGAAGAGGGATGCCTGTTTCGACACAAATCACCGATCAGGAGGGTTGTACTGACTACTGTCCAAATATAAGTGCAACACTTCACTTATTATATGCTATGTCCAGTGAAGACAAGGCTCCAGTGTTTTGATGTAGCAGTCAGGTCTATGGGTGCCTGTTTCTGTGGATTTTTCAGATCCCCAGATTTGTTTTACCCTGCTGGGTTTATACCACCAGTCTCTTGGTCTGCCTGTTACATGGATCAACCAGTGAAATATTACTTTTGATGATTTCATTCAACCATTATCCTTTTTATTTACTGTTGTTACTTACTTCCTAAAATTATTTAGAGTGCTAATCTACTCTCATTTGTTTACTTTTCATCTAGATTTTGCATCACTAACCTCCAAGCAAAGAACTGTATACTTCCGTCCAGCAATATCCTTTAGTTCTCTTTTCTTACGGCCATAAGGACTATAGCTGTAAAGATTACTGTGTGTATTTGTCTCTTGCAAGGTCATAGTGCCAAGAGAAAGTCATGCAGACCCCTCCACAGGTATTTGAAGGGCAAATGTTAGATTAATACTAATTAACTTTCTTTTATTTTCAAATGGCTGCAATAATTCTCCATGTGGTGCATTTGTGCAAGTTAATGTTGTTTAGTTGCTTTTATAATTAACAAAAACAAGGACACAGAAGATGCTGTAGCCTGGAAACAGCAATTTTGTCATTCCTGCTAATGCATGGCTAGAAATATTTTCCTGGTTTTAGAAAAGTATACTTCTAAAAAAGTGATAAATACAGTATCTTACCAGTGAAAGTAATTACATAAAAAACACAGACCCTGAAGTACTATGTACAGTTTGAAACTTGCTTTCACAGATCACTGAAGCTTTTCAAGATAAAGTTCCCTTCTCTGAATATGTCTGTTAGCAGTAAGTCTTCCAGAGCTTTATATTCAGCAAAACTGAAACAGTTGCAAGACAGTCAAAGAGCATAGTTGCTCTAATTCTGTCCAGATTGATCCGTATAGCATTTTGATATGCAACATAGGCATTTAGATTTGATATATATCATTATTTTTGCCCTTCCAGAATAAAGTTTTGCATCATGTCCTCAAGAATAGTGCATGCTGTTTTGTGATGGAAAAACATCTTTCACTAGTAGATGGATGTTTTTAAACATGAAATCTTTTTCCCTCATGCAATTTGAGAAAAAGAATTGAAAGATCATCCTAAAACTTTTATTATCCCCCTGAAGAGGAGAATCACAGAATAGTTGAGGTTGGAAGAGACCTCTGGAGATTATCTAGTCTAGTCCTGTGGTCAAGCAGGGCCGGCTAGAACAGGTTACACAAGACCGTGTCCAGTTGTGGTTCGATGCTCTCTAAGGCTGGAGACTCCACAACCTTTCTGGGCAACCTGGTCTATGCTCACTCACCCTCACAGTACCAAAAAGAAATCAAACCAGAAAGCAAAAGGAGTGTTTTCTTATGTTCTGATGGATTTTCATTATCTTTCAGATTGTGCCCATTGACCTGCTACTGGGCAACATTCATTGACAGGAGTCTGTCTTCATCTTCTTTGTTCTCTCACATCAGGTGACATGGATACATACACATGGATAAGGTTCTTCCTGAGCCTTCTCTTCTTCAGGCTCTTCTGAGCCTCTCCTCATATGACAGGTGCTTCAATTCCTTAATCATCTTTGTGGACCCTTCCTTCAGTGGATTCACTCCAGTATGTCCATGTCTCTCTTGCACTGGGGAGCCCAGACCTGAACATAGCACTCCAGATGTGTTCTCTCCAGTGCTGAGTAGGGAAGGAACGGTTCACTCAGCTGGCTGACAATGCTCTGCCAAATGCAGCCCAGGATGTTGTTGTTGGTCTTTGCTGTGCAGGAACTTTGCAGGCTCGTGGTCAACATGTCCACGCCCAGGTCTTTTTCTGCAAATCTGCTTTCCAGGCAGCCATCCCTCAGACTATACTGCTGCATGAGATTATTCCTTCCCAGGTGCAGGATTCTGCCGTAGCCTGTTCTCAGGTTGCTTGTGAGTTTTGCCTGCTTTTCTCACTGATGCAGTTAATGTTTGAAGAGGCATTAATATGGCTACTTGATCTCCATTTTAGGGGGGGCAATTTCAGAAGATGTTAAGACATCAAAGCATTTGTTATGATGCATAATTTTTTAATTTCCATTTCTTATTTGCTGGATATTGATTGATCTTACGGTCTTTGCAATTTATGTATAGGAAAGAGGAAGTTCATTCAAATCATTCATCACTGCATTGCCTACAGAGTAATTCAGAGTGGTACTTGCAAGTAAAATAAGCAAAACTGAACTATTTTTTTTTTTTTTCATCTCTAGATAAAGCACTGTGTAGGGCATTTTAGATTTTGATGCAGAATCATTAGCATTTTTAAAAATAGGGCTTTTTTTTTCCAGTCAATGTAAGCAGCAAACCCCATAAACAATTGAAGGACATTCCAATAATTTAGAATTTCTGTGTTACAAGTTAATTATTTAGATAGAATATGGATATGACTGACTAATGGTCTCTGCAGCAAGACATGATGTTGATTGAATGAGCTACTTTTGGCATTGTTCCAGCATAAATATTCCCCTTTTTATTTCTTTTGCCGAAAGTGTAGAAGCAAAACAAAGACTTGGAAAAGTTCCAAGTCCTTTGGGACACTCTAATGAATTATAAAAAACCAAATAATTACTTAGCTTTCTGTAGGAAAAATTTAAGATGAGGCGTAATAGGTAAAAGCAGCAAGGGGAAAAAGCTCAGATAACATCTGTAACACAGTGACTGAGAAGAGTAAAACTGTGTTAATGAACATATATTGTTTGATGATTTCCAGGAGATTTTAACACTGCCTTGGAAGGTAAAAGTCAGTCATATTCATTTACCAAGGAGCTTTATTTGTATTAAACTGTGCTTTGAAGATCAATGATAGTGACATACTTCAGCTTATATTCATATTTAGCTCATATTTACAATGCAAAAGAAAAAAAAATCTGCTGCAACTGAAAAAAGCAGTAGCCCTGATTTTTTTTTTTTGCAATGTAACTTCTTCAACACAAATGGATACTTGGTATCAGATGGATACTTGATAATGAAGACCTGTACTGCAGTTATCTGACCTAAACCCTACTGTTCTCAGAAATTTTTTATGCTTTTTCTGTCTTTGGCCAGTAAGGCTCTTTTGCATGTATGTTATAGCATCAGACATGTATTCTTAGGCATTCCAATCATTCCTCAAACATACAGTTTAAGAATAAAAAATAAAAATAATCTGGGCCATTCTTCCATAGGTTGTCTTGGTTTATTTGTTTCTTTTTTTTTGCTTATGTTACAAGTGTTAGTATCTTGCTGAACCAAGTGCTTGAGTTAGGGCTGCCTCTAAACCAGCAGACAGTGTGTGTGCCATCTGCTTGTATACGCATGAAAAACGGATCTTGCTGTGTGGGAAAGTCATATCGTCCATCTACTACAAAGCTTTGACTGACATGAACAAAACTATATCTTTCTGAGGAAGAAGTGAAAACATTAAAGTAGTTAAAGTTGGGGTAACTTACTGCTTTGTTGTAGGTCTCATGCCTATGATGAGAATAGGTGATAGCTGTGGAGTTTCTGCCTCAATAGAGTTAGCACAAATAGCAGGACTGAATATGAAGACAAACCAGGTAAACAGAGGAAGAACACAATTAAAATGCCATTGAAGATAGTGTAACTCTGAGGGAAGTTTATAAACCAAGCTAAAGTACAGAGTAAAGACAAATAAATCTGAATTCATGAAAAGTAGAACATGAGAAAAAGGACTAAATCCATTAAGCTGTAGGAGACAGAATAGAAAAATGTCAACTAGATCAATGATACTTTGCAGGGAAAAGCAACAACAACAATTACTTCAGAAAGGTTGGAAAGATTATCAGTTTGGGGACAAAATAAAAAGGATCTGTCAGAATACTGGTCACATTCTAAGACGAGCATACTGAATATGACAGTAGATCTGCGTAAAGAAAATAAACACGTTTTTCTGCGGAATAAAACATAAGAATAGAGATATCGCTGCTTCTACTCTAGTAGACTGTAAAGACTATTCTTTAGAATAAATTTTGAGATAGGAATAGGAATTAATTGCTATACAGCTAACGTCACCCAATGTCATTAAATGTAGTGTGATCTCAACAGCTGGCAAAAGGTAGAAACCTGGCACATTACCTGATACTGGTGATGAGAAGCGGACAGCTGTGAATGTGGTGCCTGCAGAAAGAGACTGAAGTGATGGTCTGAAATATACTTGAGCTATTCACGAGACAGTCTGTTGAGATGGTGCTCTATGCATTTAGGATGACACGACCATCATGCTATGAACTACTAGAAATATGAAAAAACTACTGTATTAAGAGATTTTAACAATGTATTATATCTTTCTTTCTTTCTTTTTTTGATTTGGGAATATTTTCAGATTTAAATTTTAAAAATCCATTACATTTCCAAAGAGACTTTACAACAGTGAAATGAAAAGAAGCATTTACATGAAAAACTTAGTGTTTTGATAGAACAATTGGTGTGAGTTAATGACTAATGAATAATTAAACATCCCTGAGAACATTTTAATGGTCCATGACTTTGCCGTAGGCTGTTAAACTACAGTTCAGTCCTTAGATAGCAAATGATTTAGAGGTGTTGATACAATATTATTAATGTCTTCAAACTTCTTTTAAGACACAGATGTTCTTGGGAACTGTTGCTATGTAAAATATTCCATAGTAAAATTAACTGTTGTAATTCATGATGTGCCTGACATTCCTGTGGTTTGAGAAAAGTCTGACTTAGCAAATAGCTAAAAGTAACTTTTCCTGCTTAATATTATTTTAGATCACAAATTTTCTGAAAGTTTGTTCAAAATACACGCTTATTACATCATGGGTTTACTATTCTGGTTGTTCATAGGAAATTATGATTTAAATTCTAATACCAGGACTGGCAAGAATTTATCTGAGAGCAGGCATGCTGAGTCTAATAAAACCCAAACAAACAAAATCCAAAACTTCTCCCCCCAAAATATTTGATTCCTGCTGCCTTAACAGGTAAACGTCACTGTCATCTGAGCTCATATTTTACTTCTGTTCACTAGTCTGAGCTTTTTATGGTTCAGCCAAGTGTTCCCTCTGAAAGTTTTATTTTCTGTTCTAATTAAAACAAATTTAAAGTTTGAATCTTTAAATTTTTTAAAAATGCTTGTTATTAAATAGCTTGCTTATATTCTTATTTTGATCCATTTATTCCTGATTTGTTTGGGGTTACTTTGTTTTTATAACAAGTTATTGAAGTGTTAAAGGAGTGCTTAGAACTTTTCTAAAAAATTATGAAAATAGATGTGGTAACAATGAACTGTAAAATGCCCCTTGCTGTCCTTGCATGTGCATTGCAGAGTAGTCCTACACCATTGAACGGTCTTGGGATGCATACCCTCTACAGTATATTTTTACTTTGGAAGCAAGATTAAAATAGACTGTGTTAAGTTCTTCTGTAGCCTTTTTATTAAAAGAAAGCGGGGTGGGGGTGGGGGTGGGTGGGGTGGAAAAGAATGGCTTACTTTGTATGCTTGAAAAGGAAAGTTCTGACAGGCTGCCAAAGGTGTGAAAGGCCAAAATGGAAATCTCAGTTCATTCTTTGTGTATTGGTTTCACATCAATACAACTGCACTAAAATCAGCTGTGTAAGAATGTAACTATGCACTAGCAGAACAGGTCCTTGATATCAAATATTGAGTGACTAGAGGACTGAATAACTCATAGCAATTTTCAAGGATGGACAAGTGAAGAAATAAAGGGAATACCTAAGAATGATCTTCCAAAGTTCTTATGATTTAATAGTCTGATAAAATTAGTTCCTAACAGTTTGTTTAGGACAGGAGGTTTATGTATACAATGAATTTAGATAATTCTCTGTCAGAACTTACTAGTCATCCCGATAGTCTAATTGCATAAATAAGAAGATGAACAAAACAGAAGAGTATTTACATTCCAATGTGTACATATCTTAAATGATTACTTGTTTTTTATTGAACATCCTGTCAAAATTAAGGCACAGCAGCTGTTACATGATGACGAGAATGACAGACAAAAAATATTTCCTGCAGTGGGAGCTGAAACCAGTCATTATTTAGCAGAAAAAATTCATTGCCTCATTGATTTGACCATGAGCCAGAACCTTACCCTTGTGGCCAAGGGGCCAGTGGGAGCCTGGGGGGCACTAGGAGGAGCGTGGCCAGCAGGTCGAGGGATGTGATCCTCCCCCTCTGCTCTGCCCTGATGAGGCCACATCTGGAGCGATGTGTCCAGTGCTGGGCTCCCCAGTTCCAGAGAGACAGGGAACTGCTGGGGAGGGTCCAGCGGAGGGCTACAAAGATGAGGAGGGGGCTGTAGAGCTGGGACTTTGGCTTGGAGAAGAGAAGACAAAGAGGATCCTACCAATGTCTACAAATATCTCAAGGGTGGGTGTTAAGAGGATGGGGCCAGACTCTTTTTGGTAGTTCCCAGTGACAGGACAAGGGGCAACGGGCACAAACTGCAACACAGAGAGTTCCATCTGAATACGAGAAAAAAAACTTCTTTAATGTGAAGGCAACAGAACACTGGAAGAGGCTGCCCAGAGAGGTTGTGGTGTCCTTCTCTGGAGATGTTCAAAGCTCATCTGGATGCAATCGTGTGCAACCTGCTGTAGGTGACCCTGCTTTAGCAGGGGTTTATACTAGGTGGTCTCCCGAGGTCCCTTCCAACCCTGACCATTCTGTGATTCTGTGATTTTTTCCCCTACACTTAATGGCACCCTTCTTACTTAAATCACTTCTATGCAATAAATTTATGGATTGAACCCCAGTGAGTGCAAACTGAGCTAGCTCTCCTGAACTCAAAGATATGTAAGTTTATGCAAATAGAGAATCAGTCTGTGATTCATAAATTTAGGTTATATATATAGGATGTACTTTCATTCATAGCTAATAATGAGTGTAAGACTTTTAAGTAATTTCCAAGTTTCTCAGAAGTTGCTGATCTTTGAAATCATTCCTTCATTAGTACTCGGTCACAACAAGAAGGCTGATTGCATATTCTCAAATTGGTAATTGGCAGATCCAAAGTAGGAAAAGTTAAGAGACTACAAAATCAAATGAAGTTTCAGACATACTCTGCCTGTTGTGTCTCTCACTACTGTTTACAACTATCCATAGTCAGTGCACATAGTTTAATAACAGATAAATGAGAAAGCAGATCTGCAGTTTGCCCTGAGGAAGAAAATAGAATATAAAAGATAGAGTAACCTGTAATTTTGGTATCATTGGTTCTACAGTCAAATATCCCTGCCTCACACTACACTTAGTGGAAAAAAACAGGCCAGCTGAAGTGAGAATAATCACTCAGAGAATTGCTAGAAGGAGATAAAATCCAATCCAAACTTCTATGTGGCTTAAGACTTTAAGAAGAAATTGCACAGCTTATATCGTTTCGCACTGAACCAATTAAGAAATCAAGAAGTGAAGAAAATAAAATCCCAACTGAAAGAAAAAAAGGATCTGCTTGACTTTTATTTCTTTGCGGTCTTTATTTTATTCTTTAATAAAGACCAGAGATTCAGAATTTTGTATGGTTGCTGAGAGAGGAAAACTAAACCTTAGGAACGGGTCTTTGATGTTAGACAATTGTGTTAACTTCGTCCAGCTCTCAGCAATCTTTGGGAAAAATCATAGAGGCACAGACAAAATTATCAGCTCTTCTAACTCTGTTCTTACTTTCCATTGACTTTTGGTGTTGTTTTCCACAAGAGCCCTTTTTATGTGATCTACCTTTTGGCTCAGCTCTTATTAAAATGCACTTTTGCTATTATTCTAGATGTTACTACAGCATTTTTTTAATTGTGATTTTCATGGTCAACTCAATATTTGTCAAAAAACCTGTTATACCCAGAAGTTTTTCTTGCCTCTTTTTGTTAATTAGTTCAGTAGGTTTTAAATCAGGGGTTTGGGGAATAGAGATGACAATAAAAATGAGGATTTAGACAATGAGCTGCAGTTCTGTAGAATCAGCATGTCCTCTAATTGTTCCTGCAAGGAAGAGAGGATTAAGCTAAATTTCGGTTGCACACTTATATCTGTATCTGTACTTCTAATTTTGTAAGTTTTGTTTAGTCAAAAAATGTTGCTTGAATAGCTATTAATTGAAAGTAATTTTGAGTTATGAGAATAAGAATGTCATACCTTAAAAATATCTAGGATTCTATATGCATGGAAAAACACCAGATCCATGGAATTTGCCAGTTCTTTATACTGAGCATTTGGAAGATGCAGTTTTTAGTTTAATGCAACATCTATATAATGTAACTATTACTTCTTTTTATTAGAATCGCAGCTTTTTCACAAACCAGTGTCTAAATGCACCATGTGTTTCTCCTGCAGGTTAGTCAAGTGAATGCTGATGTTTATATTGAAATGAAGGTGATCAAACCAATTCAGAAAACAATAAACTAGTCTGCTAACTCATGCAGTACCCAGTGAAATTTGAACCTTTGTCAAGTTATGTTCTCTCTTATTTTCTAACAGTGCTTGAATACCTTTGAAATCTCAGAGAATCCATAAAGCAATATGAGTAGAAATAGGATCTTTCTATACCCATGAAGCTGGATTTTTGTCATGCTGCAGCAAAGACAATCTTTCAGCAGTAATAGCTATGCTGATAACATGGGAAAGTCATATACTATTTAACAAGAGTCAAAGTAGCACAACCAATGGGTATTTATTGGGGAATCCTGGGAGGTCAGTGATGCCAGACATAGGCATGGAACACTGAAGAAGTTCTGAAGAAGGGAAATGCTAAAAAGAATGTACAGACCCCACCACATTCAGCTGATGTTGCAGTGCTCTCTAGCAACTGAAAATACCAATACCAGGAGATGTAAGGAACATATTCAGGCCCACTGGCTAGTCTTATATGCTGTGTAAAGGCATATGGTAAAGTAAAAAAAAAAAAAAAAAAAAAGTATTAACTTAGTAAGAGTAAAATTTCTACCAGCCAGTTCTTGGGATATGTTTTTATAATAAACTTTTTACTGCTGAAGTCAAGATTTTTCTGTCCTGCCCTTCTAATGAAGCACAGTGAATATAACATGAAATAATAACAAGAGTTTTAAAATTTAGATTTTAATATATTTTATCACAATTATATTTATTATAGTTTAATATTAAGTATAAAGAATAATAATTTCTGATTTAATAATTTTTGTTTGATTAAAGTAATGAATGGAATAATATTCTTCCTAGATATTGCTTTAGTGATATAATTATATGTTCTTTTTAATATGTTGTTCTGTAGCTCTAAAATATTAGCAACAACAGAAAATAGGACACAGGAAAACTTGACTCTGTAAATAAGGTAATGACCTTAGCAAAGCCTGAAGAGGGAAGAGTACACATTGATTTTGTTTATGTGTATATAAATGAGTAAATGATCAGGGCATCAGCAATTGCCATGTATATATATGTGTGTATATTTTAACCATTCCTGTGTAAAGATTGTGAATTTAGACTACTGATACCGGTAGAATCATCGCTCCTTTTTCTGTTGTCTGTTTCAAGGTACAGACTTTGAATTAAAGGCTGTGCCTTCTTTTGGTTTTGTATAGATCCTGTGATAGACATTAGTGGAAACATCTTGCTGATTTGCATTGCACTGGAGCCGATCCATCTCAAGAAACTTGGCTTGAGAGTGTGCTTTGTACTGTTTATTAATCCATTAAAGAAGTATGTGTACAACTCAAAATTCAAGGAAACTTGCATCAGCAATTAATGGCAAAAATAAGTAAGGTTTTAGGTTGATTAAAAGTCCTCTAATGACAAGTCCATGAAATGGTACACTTGGATTAATCATTAATAAGAAAGCTGCATTTGTGTTATCAGTTTGGAGTAATGTGGTCTTAATACATGGTGAAAAACACATAGAAACAATGGGTACTGTTAAGTTATTAGAGAATAAATATTTGTTTTTACAAATGGATACTGGAACAAATAGGAAAAAATATTGAATTCTGTAATTATTTAAACTATGCATTTTTCCTTCGTAAAAGGTATATGATGAGACTATAATTTGCAATGTGTTGTGGAAAGAAGCTGAAATCTTCTGAACCTTTTGAAAGCAACGATACACGGTTGCTGAAAATTTATGTTTCAGAAGAGCTATGTAAATGGGGCTAAGGGCTTATCTTCTAATTTCAAACGTCTGTGTCTGAAAACTCTGAATCTCACACTTTTCAAAGGCATACATACTATCCTATTAAGCAGTACTATCCTTTTTGGTAGTGTCATGTTCAGTGTTCAAAGGTGGATATCCAGCCTTCATGATTTAGCCCTGTATGGAGGACAATACCTGTATTCCTTGCATGTTGCAAAACACTTCTAAAAAAATTATCTGGGTCTGCCTTGATTGTCTTCTTTCTAAGAGATGTCATATTGCTATCATAACACCTCAAAACTGAGATGCTAAATGCCATCAGGATTGGGGTTACCGTTTCTCCAGGCAAGATTACATCAGCTCATGTGTCTGCAGTCTAAAACGTTCATTTGCTGTATTACAGAGTGGACCAGAGTAGACTGTAAGGGCTCTTTCTGAGATCTGTGCAGGCTTTTCCTGCTTGCTCCGAAGCCCTGGATGTGGAGATAAAAGAAAGGCTTTGCTCATCGTCTGGGTGCCAGGCTGCGGGGTGCTTGTGCCTTAAGGTGCAGTGAGGAAGCCGCTAGCACTAACTCTGGCTCTCTGAGCTCACCTGCAGATTAATTGTGCACACCTGTCTGCAGTGAGGGGCTGCCCCAAGCCTCCCCCAGCTTAAATCCTGGTCTGAGCAGAAGAGCCCTCCTCAGACGGGCACAGAGGGAGCAAACAGCTCGGTGGAGTGTGAACTGGCTGTGAAGGTGCTTTGCTGCAGGTAGGCACGTTCCAGGGTAGAACTTGGGCTTTTTTCTTGTTCTGTATTAATTAGTAAGTGAAGCAAATATAATTTCTTCAAGTACATTGGACTTTTAATTGGTGTGTCACCAAACTGATATAAACCTTGGTTTCCTTCATTACATTTGAATTATTTCAGATAAAAAATGATTCTTTTAGATAATTAAATTTTGTTTGCTAGGAATGAGAATTACACTAAACTCTACCATAAAAATATAGCAAAGTTTCCTGAACTACATAAAGCAATTGGTAAACTGCACATATCATGGGTTTACAGTTTGATATATAATATTGGTTTCATCTGAAGTGAAATCTAAAAATGTTTTAGGAATGACTGCTTAAAAATATGTCATATCTTATGAGAATAAACTTATTATTGATATATTTGAGATCTTGGGTTGAAAAAGTAAGGATTATTTATGATACTTGAATTTGTGAAAAAACTGAATTATCCATGTGAACAACTGGGTCTATAATGGTAACTGAGAATATAACTAAGTACAAAATTCTTTTCCTCTTGCACTTTTTTTTTTTTCCTATGATTACAGGATTAGACCTAAAGTATTTAGGAAGTGTGATAGAATGATTGCTAGAAGGGTGGCAAATCATATTAATTGCTTTAGGATATAGAGACATGTCTTGGAGATGTAACTTGTGATCCACCTTGGGACCACTAAATTTTTAGTCAAAGACCTGGAACTGAGAACACTCTAGTGTTGTGTGTGAAGTCTGCCTGTTTGGTCACAGGGCGGATGTAGCCAGAAACTTGCCTCACACTTTTTCTCTGTTAACTAATGGAAGTGAAAGTTCCCCTAAAAAATGGTGTCAGGAGAAATAGCATTTTGATCTAGCCAGCCTGAATCTGACCAGTTGAATCACTCTAATTAAATGGCTATTACTGTAAAAAAACTTCATAGGAATTTCACGTACTCATCTAAAAGCCCCCTGTTAAGTTACCTCAAGAGGTTATGGAAGAGCACAGCTTTCCATCAAACTGCTCGTAGAACTGATCAAACAACACAGGCAAAAATACTTCTGTGGAGGATGCAGCAGGGCAAAACTCTTTTTAAGAGCTGTCACCTTGCACTAGTGGTCCGGTTGCTGGTAGAACAGGGATGGACCTCTATGGGGAGAAATGAAATTAAGTAACTTAGTAAAAGCTATCATAAGCTTCTGGTATTTTCTTGAACAACCAGTGTAGAGCTCCTTTTGCCTAGAAACTACTAGAAGTTATAACATAGTCTTTCTATGGTGCCTTCCAACCAAAACCATTCTATGTTTCCGTGTGAAAGACGTGCCTGCCCATGGTGGGGGGGTGGGGGTTGGACTCAACGATGTTTAAAGATCACTTCCAACTGAAATCATTCTATGATATATAGATTCTGGCATTTCTGCCTTCAAGAAGGCATATAAATCTCATGGGTCAGCTCAGTCTTTTGAGGAAAACCTTGTCCATGCCGTGTTACTACTACATTCCTGTTTGGTTTATGCTCTGGAAATTAGTAGATCCATATGAAATTTTATGCAAACTCAGTGTTTTTACTGTTTATACAGAAGGGACAACATTTTCAGTTCAGCTTTCAGCTGAGTAGATATGGTGAAAACAAGCCTCAATGAGCATATTGGAATGTCTCTCCCGCTGATCTTCCAGTTCTTATGCTGACGTACAAACCCTGAATGTGGTGTGATGGGAACAAAGTAGTGGACACATGGAACTGCTAATGTATGAGGCAGTACAAATTCTTCTGTAATAAGCCCTGTGTTCTCACAGGCAGTTTTTATGAACCTTTATTTGCCAGATGATTTTTTTTTTTAAAAAAAAAAGATAAGTAGCCCAACTTTTATATGCAGTTAGCCTTTTATTTTTACCTGGAGATATGCTACTTTGAGTTTATATAGCTTAAGCACAAAGAAAAATGCCAACTTTTAAAAATATACCCCTCTTTTTTTCCTATTTTATTTTTGTTTGTTTGCAGTACTATTAGTTCTGTCAGACTAGGCTGTAATTCAACTATAGGATTCTGCTGTGCATTTGTGGCTTCGAGAAGGTCAGAAAAAAAACACCCACTGTGTTCTCTCTCACCTGGCACCGTGTCATTTTCATATATAAATAAATATACAGAGCTTCATATCCGAGACTCCATGTGACATGATAATTAGGAGCTGTGGGACAGGAAGGAGAGCACACACTTGTTTTACGAAGAGTGTGACTTTGATTTTTGTTTTTCTTGTGCTCTAAATTAGATGTTGAAATAATTCCATATTCTTTTATATTTGAAAGATATATAATGAAGAAATTCATGTGATTAAGCACCTCAATTTTCAAGCTGTCAGCTGAAAGGAGAAAGGGAAAAACCGTAGCTCCCGGTCTTGTGTATAGATGCACTGTTATAAAAAATCCTCTGAATATTGTATTAGTCATAAATGCAAATAAAGAGACATAGGAAGGAAATTGTATCCTATCTGTAGATTTCAGCCTCGGAGTGAGAAATATTCCATCTAGATATTACTGTGGTACTTAATTGGGTGTGTTCTCCCTCAGAAATCTGTTTTAAACAATAACAGTCTATTGGCCTTGAGGTATCTGCACTTAGTGAATTATCTCTGGTTTTTAGCTTATTTCTCAATCACAAGCATCTTAATTCAGGTAAACTCCTTCCCTTTAATCCAGTCGCTCTCTGACAAATTCTTCTAAATTGCATTTATGAGAAGTGGCTACATTGAGCTACAGGAGTAAAACTGTTTTATTTTTGCAAACTAAAAATGCAAGGATTGATGCCGTTTCATTACTCCTTAGGTATGTTGAGTAAAAGGAAGAGTAGTATATCATCTGTTAGTTCCTTACTGAAAATATTTTTTTGATGTTTCCTAACAAGAAAATCAGTCATGTTATAGGCAGATCATAAAAGAAATCATGAAGATATCTGGTATGAATCCATCCTCCAAGGAAACTGAGAAATATGTGTTTATAAATGCTCAAATTAAAGTTTTTTTTCAGTGCATTGTATTTCAGTGTACACTTTGGGGACTGTTTATCTATGACACCTAGAATCTATGCACAAATGCAATGAAATTATCAACAGGACAGACACAATTCTATTTGGATTACTGTTCCTATTGGTAAAAGGCAGCATCATCATCCACCAGGTTAAGGATGTGCTAGTTTTTGGGTTCAGGTTATCATTATCTGAATGAATACAGTATAAAGGCTTTTGAATAAAGAGATTGTTTGCTTTGTTCTTCTCAGGGCTGTTAATGGTAACCTCAAAGTGTAAAGCATGATTCTTCCATGATTGCGCTTCACTGACTGCCATGAGGACAGTCCCTGCTTATGCTAAACATAATTTTCCTATAAAGATGGCTCCAATGGTATCAGTACGACTGCTGTGTACCAAAAGGTCTGGATTCAGACAGCCCTTAATTTTCTGTGTCATTGAATAATTACAAATTATAATTTGTTCATTAAACTTTTTATTTTTTCTATGGTATTGAGTTTAGGAAACCCAACAATTCACTTAAAGAAGAAATATTTTTGTGGTTTTGAAATAAACATTGACATCCACTTTATTTCAAGATGATGTTTTTTATAAGTTCTAAAACAACCTGTTTGCATTGAAACAGATTTGGATGTATGTAGGAGTAGCTTTCTGTTAAAAAAAGGAATAATGCAAATCCTTGTAGGCCTTAAAGGCACCTAAATAGCTCAGGGAACAACACAAGATTGAAAGCAAGACATTAAGTGTTCATAGTAATAGGTTAGTTATTGTGCTGTGTCTAGTAAAGCTAATAGTATTAGCATTTAAGGTTATATTTTGGTGGCATCCCTCCCCGCCACCACTGTATTTATCTCTTAAAAATGGGATTTTAAACCAGAAATGTATAAACTTGAAACTTCTTGGAACTACTTGTCAAAGAACATGTGTCATTACATTATGGGCTTTATATTAAATAAATGAAGTTTGTGAAAAGTACAACTAATGTTTCACTACAATTTCTTTCTGACAGTGACTTGCATGGTGTCTACATTTTTAATTAGTCTGTCTTCTACTAAAGTATGTGCAAGTCAGTTTATATGACTAATTGACTACGATCCTTCCTGAAGCTCACAATAATTGCATTCAAAGATTACAAATTCCAGCAAGTTTTAGGCATTTCACCAGACCATTTTTGGAGATAAGCATACCAATTTGACTTTCCAAAGCAGCTGTTGTACTGAATCACCAGTACATACACAAGAACAGGACTGACAGACTTCTTTGTGCTGGTTAAATAATAAAAAAATATTTTACAAACAACCTGAGAAAAAAGCAGCACTGGCTTTGGTTTGGTGAAGTTCACTGGTTCGTGCTACTGTTACTGAAGAGTATTCAGCCTGCTACAAGGGCACCTCTGAAAATGTGGACATATCCCCTCATGTTGTGAACAGATTTTAACATACTTGCACTCAAAATCTGAAATGAAATGATTCATTAGCTGAGGTATGTATATGTAGATTTCATGTATATAATTATGCAGTAGATATGTGTGTACATATATGTATACCAATTCAGTCTAAAATGACTGCATGCACAGCTCTGAAATACAAATGCCAGGATAAGACCAAAATGTCTGTTCAATATAATTCTTAATTCAAAACTTTTCCCTGAACAGTTTCTCCTATCTCCATAAAATTAGTGTCACTAAAGTCCAGTTCTTTCTTATGCACTTGATATCTGAGCTCAGCTTTTAAAAGGTCATATATGAGAGATCAGACTACCCAATTATCTAATTACACTTAAATACACACGCACAAACAAAACAAAAGAAAAATTATACTTTTGCTTCTTGGTAGTATGAAGGAAAAAAATACTTTAAAAGCCTGAAATATACTTTTTCTTTTCCTTTCCTGTCAAAAATACATAGTTTGCAGGAGTGAATTAATTCAGTTATTTTGTACACATATTCAAGATAATGTTCATTGAAGCTGGTAAAAGAAATGGCACAGCCCTCACTGGTTATTGTAAGCAGTAACGTATCTAACATAAACCTTACATCTTCTTCACTTTGTTACAGATACCTACAAACTTTTGTTCCATCATTTTAAAGGACTGATGTGGTTTTTTTCTAAGTCATGGTTATTTGCCTTTAATCAATCCATATCTGAAGCAATTACTTTTAGACTTCTAATAAGAGAGTTTTATGGTATTTTAAACTTCAGAAGGATAAATGCAACATCCAGAAACTATCCAGTGGTTACCTCTCTGTGTAGTTTGCCTAAAGCCCTTCAGGTTTGTTAAGTTAATGTGCAGATCTGCCTCCTGCTGAAGTGAGTGCCCTTTTGGACAAATTGCTGTATCATGTTGACCTTCCTTTGGCAAGGTTACTCAGCATTATCTTTGGGGCTACTTTGGAATATCTACAGTTAAAGGAAATATGTGAGTTGGTTTTGTTTCTTACTCAGATTCTGGCCAGATTCGGCAGTGTTTTTTCCTCAGCTACTGTGTGGTTGCATCAAATAGATGTAAAGTCTCTAGAAACTTGCATTTGAGTTCACAATGGAATGTAGTAGAGACACATGTATAATCGGAGGACAATAATTTGGTTTTAGGATATTTGAGTGTTGCTTTTTTTTTTGGACTCTTACTCATTTTTAGCTGAAGATACTGGTTATGAAAAGCTAGCCCCAAATCAGAGGGTCAAAATGAATCCTTCGTTGCTGAGAGTTCAACGGTCCTGAAATTGTCATCCCTATATCAGTAGGGGTTATTAATACTCTAATTACAAGAGGTCATGTATTTTCAGTAATTTTGCTGTATCTGTTTGGCAGAGAATGATAAAGAGATTAAAGGAAACTTGTAAATGAGGTGATCAGCACAATTCAGCACTGCGTTTTCACTACCAGGCTGCAGGTTGCTCCGAGAGACTTGAGATAGAGAAACAAACAAATATAAATCTTACAAACCAAACTTATGCTAATGCAAATTTGGTTTTGTTTTTGAAATATTCCAGGTTTCCCCATAAAAAGGTATATATTCAGAATTGCTTTGGCTGATGTACCTGGAAATTCACTGAGGCAGAGGCCCGCTACTGACAAAGGTCACGCCAGAAATAAAAACGGAAAGATTTATTTGAAAGAAGAAGGGGTACAAACCCAAGAAGAAACTAGAGTTACAGAGCAGTATTGTGGATGTTTTATTGGCTTTTTTAAAGACATAGGTCGTCTTTTTTTGTTATTATTATTTTTAAATTACTTCTCTGATAAAATTTACAGGAAGCTTTAAATGAATTCAGTTCTTATTGGCCTTTAACTTGGTTTTACCTCTCCTTCTCTCCCATAAGATCAACCGTATAGAAAACAGAAGCTTCTACTGCTCAGTGCTTACAGCCCTTTATAGAGAACTACTGCATGATTTGATTTCCCCTCCATAAATACATATATATGTCTTGAAATTCATAAGGAGGATTTAACACCTTAGCAATATTTTCAAGTAAATAGTCCTTTGAGAGCAATGGTGGTGGAAAGGATTTTCAGATTTGAATAATGTGAAGTATGAAAAGTAAGCCTGCATTTGATGGGTTCTTAATGGGAAAAGGTACAGACCTTTTCTACAGCACAGTGAAATGTTACAGCAATAGAGGTGAAACAGTTAGTGATCTAAGACGGAGATAATGTAATAGGCCTTGCAGAGTATGTGCCTAGTTCTGTTGCATGAGAGGCTTGAAGTTATCTAGCCAGAAGAGTAAGTAGCAAGGTGATAAGATCCCAGACTGAAAAAATTAACTCATTGGAAATGACAACCTGAGAGAGTGCTGGAGACTGTCAATCGAAACCATCTAACTCCTTAAAAATATGCTTCACTGAGCCTGCTGAAAGCATGTGAACGTGTAAGTTTGCCTTTAAAATACGGAGAAATTAGAAAAAGCTTTAATTACAAGGCATAAACATAAATTAAATGTGACATCAATGGTATAACCAGAAAAGCTGCTCTGAAGTGTGTTGCTAGATTTTTAGCTCTATTCACATTGCTTAAGGATTCTATAAACTAATGAAAATTCAACAATACTCATTTAGATCACTGTATAAATGGATGAATGTACTTCAGAAATATATTTTTATTTAAAGTTGTGTCTGTCATTTTTTTGCTGATGTTCTAGTTTTGTTCTGGCTCCGTGTTTTAGTCGATATTTGACACCACTAAACAGAGCCTTCTGCTCTTATCTGTATCATGGCCATTGTTATGTAAAATTGTCTGTACAAAAGACATTTTACTTTTGCCCTCGGAAAATGTTCTTTAACATTAGTGTTTTTCATTTGAATTCTACCTTAAAAAAAAAAAAAATCAGAGAGCAGATAACATGCTTGAACAATTACCTTTCCTACTGTGCCTTTTAAGCCTTAGTTACTGTTTGAGTATATTTTCCTCTTAAATCTGTCTTCCACTTGTCAATGGAACTATTGAATAGAACATCAAAGAACATTTAATCTCATCCTTCCTAAGGTGGCTAGTGTTTGGATTCATGCAGGTTTGCATATGTAAACTTTTGTATGCTGTTTTATGCCAAAAGTCATATGAACACAGTCCTTTTTCAGAAATAAAACCTTTTTCTGAAAACTTCTGGCCTCTGAACTGCTAGACTTTTTGAAAATATGATCCAAGCTTGAAATGATCTTGCTGTACCAATCAGAAATGTACCTTCCTCTTAATATTGTTTATCTGCTGCCTGCAGATATATTTATTTTTAATAGTCTTAACCTAGCCTATCAGGTTGTTTGACCATGCCTTTATACATCAAAGAAATGATTTAAAGATCACTATGATATAGTTGTTTTGCTTCTTTTTTGGGGGTTTGGGTTGTTTGTTGTTTTTTTTTCAAATGTGAAATGCTAAAAGTTTTGGAGTGATGACTTCCTGTTTGAAGCAGCTGTTTGTTTTGTTTTATTATACTTTGTGGTGGAGTTTCCCATAACAGTCAGGAGAGATGGAGCATTGCCTGTGTGTTTCTGGGAACAGGCAGCAAGCCAAGAGTGTCATTCTTAATGAGTGCACGGATCCGCTGCTGGCTGTGTGGATGTTACAACCTGTCTGTCCTCTACAAGGGCTTGATCCTGAAACAGGTCGTCATGGCCTTTTGTCACTGGCAAAAAAGTCCCAACTCAAGGAATTTTAATTAAATTAACATAAATTTGAAGAGAAGCCTGCCATTTCTGTTCAGTGTACCTTGATGAGAATTAATCATAAATGAGGGCTCCTGTAGAAACAGCTACCACTAAATCTTGGTTTGATACTTGGGTTCAGGAGAAGGTATAAGCATCCTTTTTTCTTAGATATGGGGTGGTTTTTTTTATCGCTGAGGTCTGTTGGAGAGTCATGAACTACAAAACATGTAAAACACTTTTCTCTCTGTTCAGTGCTTTAGAACTAAATTCTTATGCACAATAATAAAAATTTAATAGAGAGCTGTGTTGTAGGAGGCACAACACTTTGGAAGCTTGCTCTTAAGTTGCTTCACTTTGCATCTTATGGCTAGGTTATAAGTTAAAACTGAGTTAAACTAAGACAATACAAAAAATTGATTGTATATTCACCCTTATTTAACTTTGGGAAGCTACCCTTTTCTGAATTAAAATTTAATTCCTAAACAGTAAAATATGCAGACCTGTATAACAGGGAGTTTATGTATTCTGTGGTGTGATTATTTATCAGCTGCCTAAGCAGTTTCAAGTGGGTTTCAAATGTTAGACTTGTGGTGGGTTAAAACTGGTTTATATTGACTCTAATGAAAGACCCTATCAAATATCAATGTGATGTAATACAACAATCACCCAGAAACAATAAGAGGTCTTTGTTAATGGCCCTTCCTGGAGTAGCCCATTTTTCTTGGCAGAAATATTTAGAATATACAGAGTGAAAAAGTAGAATTGATGTTTATAGACAGAAAAAATCCACAAGAGATAAGTTTAACATCTAAACAGGTATGCTCACAGAAATACACAGTTCTTTACTCTGGAGAATCTAACCTAAAGGGGTGCTATGGAGAGGTCTAAGAAACTGTTGGGCTCTGCTTCTGTGAATCTCCTTGAGAAATTTTCAGTTGTGTCTTCAAATACCAATATAAGTAGGTGTCTTGACAGGTTTAAAAGCTTTGGAGCTACCTCATTGATAAATTACACATCCAAAGATTAACTATACTCTGCTTTCCAGATGTCCTTTCAGTTCTGGCTCAAAACACCAGCTTTACATGTCTACCATTTGGTATGGTGACATGCAAGTTATTTAAGTTGAAATCTGACTCTGTCAATGGAAGGAAATCTCAGTTATTTTTGACCCTTTCTATCAGTTGATGGTTCAATGTCCTCACACAGATTGCAACCACTTTAATATTTCTGTAAATTGTTCACAAAATGAACCATTTTAATATCAGATGCATTTAACTTTTTCTATTACTTTAATGCATCTTTTTATACCTAGCCAGGGTTGTATATATCTAATTGCTTGACCCAACACTGCCAACTGTATTATTATATGCTGGAAGCATTTTGCTTTACTAAATTATTTCCAATTATTTATAACGCATGCTATGTGATGCAAATCACTAAAAGACAAATGTCAATGGAAATTTTAATACATTGACAGAAGGGGAAGATAACGATTCAGGTCCTGAATATGCATCATTATCAGTGTCTTAATCATGTCAGCCTAAGCAGGTTTATCTTTAAGGCTCTTGCTCTAAAAAGCTCTAATAGTTTATGATACACCAGAATGCCAAAATCATAAGGAGATGGTTTGCAAGAATATACTCGTCTCTTCCGGTCTTTAGAAATATTCTCACTAAATGCTGGGGTTTGTTTTTATAACTCAGACTTTCAATTTTTCGGGTATACAATATGTTTATCTGGAAAAAAGTACACATTCGTTCGTGTGTGTATATATATACACACACACATATGGTCAGGATGATCAGCTCCATAACCATCACTGAGGTCAGACTGACAGGCCTGTAGTTCCTCAGATCCTCTTTCTGACCCGTGTAGATGGGTGTCACTTTTGCTGACCTCCAGTCAACTGGGACCTCCCCAGTTTGCCAGGACTGCTGATAAATGATGGAGAGTGGCTTGGTGAGCTCCTGTGCCAGCCCACTCAGTACCCTTGGGTGGATCCCACCCAGCCCCATAGACTTGTGCATATCTAAGTGGTGAAGCAGGTTGCTAACCAGTTCCTTTTGGATCATGCTATGTAAGGTACAAAGCATCTATTTTCAGGATAGCAACATGGAAAAAATGTTCTGTCTGGAGCAACCTTTATAACATTAAAGTCCATTCTCCATCAAACTGTTAGAGGAGGTTAATTATCTTATTTTTCTTAGGAAAACATAGATTAATAATTTTTGGAACATCAGATTAGCATTTAGTATATATTCCCATTAAGGTAACACTTAATTAAAATTTCTCAGCCAGTATGCCCAGCATGAACCATAGTGGTCATAAAACTTATGAGACAGGAAAGGAAACAGCAGCAGTTTAAACTTGGAGGAAAAGAAGCTCTCTAGGCAAAATAACTCTGCTGGTGAGTAATACAGCTAACTATCTAAAATTGCCTCAGCAAAGACAAGCTGCACAGTATACATAGCATTAGTATACTTGTTTCATAATATAACACAGAAATATGAAGTATTTTGGTGTGTACTGTCTTTGCTCACCTAATTGCTGTAGTTTGTACTTGCCTAATTCTAATGAAAGGATTAAACAGGTCACAGTAATCCTTAATAAGATAGTTAAATGTATCACATATTTGATCTATGATGTAATTTTTCTGACTTCCGCTGTGTGTCAGCAAATGATAATCACACTCAGGGTCAACCTGAATTTCACGGGGCACATGCCCCAACTTTCTTCTCAGAGATATTTTTTTCTGAAGCTTGGGAAAAACTGCATTTTGATTACACATTTGATATATTCATTAAGAAAAAATGTTTATTTTTTCCAGCCTCTCTGCATCCTTTATTCCAGTCACAACAACCAAGTTATTTCTGGTTTTTTTGGTTGGGTTTTTTTTTCAGATTTTTGGGAGTTTTTATTATATTAGATAACCGTCACTTTCTCTGGTAAGTGATGCTTCCTTCCTCTCAGCCAAGAAGCCTTTTTTAATATCTGTAACCTTCCAAATTTTATGTCGTGTCAAAAGACTCAGATGAGGATAAAAATATTTTTTTGTCTGGAATATGAGACCTGATTTGTTGTAGCTATTCTTTTTTATTTCTTGGTGATGTAATATTAGCAGGTGTTCATCCAATATATTTTTTTCCTGTATTTTATTCTTCACATAAAACATAAAGTAACATTCTCTATCGTTCCAGTCTTTTAATATCTCAAATACAACCTAAGATTAACCCCACACTTGTCAAAACCCACAAGATTTATTTTTTGGCTAGGTTACTTAGAATTTGTATGATTCAAATATTGATAAAATTTCCAATTTTATTTTCACAGTTCCCTTCTCAATGAAACCTACTAAACAAAAAAACAAACCAAAAAGCCTTTATTATTAATTAAAGAATTTCAGCTCACTTTTAAATTCATATATTCCTGCCTTTGGATTGTTTTGGACATTACTCTAAAAAGAGTTTCCATATTTGTTCTGAAGTCAAAGCAAAAGCCTGTTGGACCCAGAGAAGTAAAAGGGCACTAAGCAAGATGCAATTAAGACACACTCACCTTTATCACAGCGTTTGGGGGTGCTTATGCTAGACGGCATAACCATTGGCAGTGTATAAGCATGTTGCAACTTTGTAACACTAGTAGCAGTGTTTCATAATATATCCATAGGTGCTATATAGCTATAAATATAATAATTTACACATAGAAGAGAACAGAATAAAGAAAATAAAAGAATAGAATGTTTAGATGATTTGGGTTGGTTTTTTTCCACTTTGGTCTGAAAGTGTAAGTCAGTAACTTTAACTTATTCATGCGATTTACCCAAACTGAAAAGTTAGATTTGTCTTCACTATTTACCTATTATTTCAGATACAGGTAAACGAGAAACTTAGTTGCAAAACAGCCAGCGACCTATTCTAGTAAACAGTGTTATAGTGAAACTCTATTGATAAATTTTAGAATGAAGAACTTACATTTTTTTCAGTACTTCTAACTGTATTTCCAACTAAAGACAATCCACTTAAAGCTCCTGTGACTTTTTTAAGTGGAAAAAAATAACATACTTGTAGAAGGCCTGACTTTTCTCACAGTTGGACTTTTTGTATTACATGAATAAAAGAATTGAAAGAATAAGGCAAATTTTAACTCCACACTGTATGAGGGAATGAAGGAACAGAAAGAACCATTCATCCAAGGAGATCTAGGCTTTGCTTTATTTTGATTTACGTGGAATTGCCCTGATTACAATTAATATGAAAGGAGAGTAAGATGAGGTAGTTACCAGGAGGACATATCTGGTTGTATATCTTTTATTTTCTGCAACACTATACCAATTTACACTACTTGAATGTTTTAATCAGAGCAGATTAGGAGTCATCTTGAAACAATTTTGTTTGCTTCTGCACCAGGTAAAAAAAATAATAAATCCAAGATAAACTCTGTTCCAAATTCTTTAAATTCTTTGTATGTTCTGTGTAGCACATTTGAAGATATAAGTGGATTACAAGTGATCAAGTTACATGACTTTGAATAACTGCTTGTCAGGTCAGTAGCCATAATCAAAATTTAAGGTGTTTACCATGATTGCCAACAGTAAAAGTACTTTATACCAAAGTATATTATGCCAGAGTTGCTTCCAGCTAAGATTTCATCTGGTGAACTGCGTTAACTATCTCACTAACATATGGTAATGTGATTGCTTGCAATTTTCTGTCCCTTGCCTGTGATACTACTTAGCTTTCCTTGAAACTGAAATTGATCTTTTATGAAAAGCAAATGAGCTATGCTGCTTCTTTTTGTGGTTGTGTGTAGCAGTTATTTTCCTAAGAACTTACAGATGAAAGCATCATTTGTTAATTTAGACTTAATATAAAACTAAAAAATCCCATTTTTCTTATTCTGATGGTACTGGCAAATCCATGTTTATGATTTTAAAGAAGTTCAAAAACATGAGTCTAAATCTAAAAATTATACTGTTTAATTCATATCGTTAATTTTTTAATGTTAATTGTGTCGGGAGGGACAGACCCCGTAAGGTGACTTGCATGTGTACAATAATGAGATACAATTGTACAGAAGTCAGATATCCATGATAAGAAGCCAGGAGGCCTATAGGCATTAGGCTTTGTAGCAAGTTTTAAGACTGGGAGATGCATCTCAGTGGTAGCACACAATAAGCAAAGGACACTTCTAAGACCACATTTGCCACAGTTTGAGAAATTATTAAAACTTTGAACTTAAAAAGACATTAAGGTGGTGGGCAAAATCACTGTTAGAGAAATTAGTTCAATGAGATTATTTTAAGTAGACATTGACCATATGCAACCATTGCCATCTAAATTACAGCCATGGAGTGATGCAGGACCAGTCCTGCTCCTTAGCTACAGGTGTGTGTTGCAGGGATTGTTAAAGTCAGCACAGTAGAAATTTGCACACAACTGAAAAGGGAGGAAAAAGCAGGCACCTTCTTTATTCTTTGGTCCCCCCAAAATGTAATTTTGGATTCTAAGAGCTGTCTCCAGTTGTTGGAAAGAAGACTGTTTATATCCAGTGTGAAAGAATAGCTGGACATTGCAAATGCTTCTTTAAAGGGATACACGCTACAGAAAAATAGTGGAAGGACAGTGCGTGTGAGGTGGGGTGTCTGTGTGGGACTGCTGAGCTTCTGGGTGTTGGAGGTTGTGGATAACTGACTAGCTGAAAAGGGTCACATAGACATAGTCCAGCTGGCTGGACAAAAATGCACATCACTCTCAGCTTATCTGAAGTAAAGCAAAATACACTGTCTTTGGCTGTCCTTGTTACACAATAACAGGAAGATTTTGGTGGGAAAATGTTGCAGGTGGGAACAGATAACTACAGAAGAGAAACTAGGGGCGGGCTTGGTATTTAGGCAACTAACCAATAATGAGCTTAACTTTTGTAATATGTATGAGCTAATTATAAGAAGGCATAAAAGGTGACTGTAAGAGACAATAAACGAAGTCTGCTGATCACTCATATTGAGCGACTGTGTCTTCCCTCCGTCGCAACAGGAGGTGATGGCCAAGCAGAGTTAACAACCTGCTCATAGTGCTGCTGATGCCATCTGCAAATATTACAAAAGGACTCTGCCCACATGATGTTGATTAAATAGAAACCACACAAAATTCTGTTGGGTATTTCAGGATTAAGTGCTGCTCAGTAAATGGCACCAATACGTAGATTTCTTTCCGTGCTGGAGAAGAATTCCTTTGCCATATAGAGACATAAAATCATAGAATCATTTAGGCCAGGGGTCTTCAAACTTTTTAAACAGGGGGCCGGCACACCGATGAAGTGGCAAGCAGTCATCTGTGGCTGCTTGGTTTCCGCCCCCAACCCCTGGCGGGGGGCGGGGGTGGTGGTGGTGTCTGTAAATACCAGGGGCCAGATTGAGGACCCTGGGGGGCCGTATCTGGCCCGCGGGGCATAGTTTGAGGACCCCTGATTTAGGCTGAAAAAGACCTTTGGGCTCATAGAGTCAAACTGTTAACCCAGGACTTCCAAGTCCACCACTAAACCATGCTCCTAAGTGCCACATCTGCGTTATCTTTTTAATACCACCCAGTCAACTGGGTCCTCTCTTGTTAGCCAAGACCTCATATAAATGATTGAAAGGGGCTCAGTGAGCACTTCTGCCAGCTCCCTTAGTACCTTTGGGTGGATATCATCTGACTACAGATGTCTAAGTGGTGTATCAGGTCACTGACCTTTTCCCCTTGGATTACGGGGGCTTCATTCTGCTCCCCATCCCTGTCTTCCAGCTCAGGGGGCTGAGTACCTGGAGAACAACTGGTCTTACTCTTAAAAACAGTCAAAGAAGGCAATAGATTACCTCAGCCTTTTCCTTATCCTTGGTAGCAGTTTCTCCTTGCATTCCCTGCATGAGCAGGTTGTTTGCTGAACTGGTGCATGCTTGAGACAAAGCACTTTTTTTGAGGGCTGTGGCAGAATGATTAGCATGAGTGTATACCATGGGCAGGGATTACAGAGAGGAACCAGCCAATGGCGTATGAATTCTGGGTACTTTAAATCAGTGGTTGTTCAGTAAAGTAACTCTTATCATCTGTGTGTATCTAAAGAATCCATTTTTCTTTTGTAAGAAGTTGTATTTAAGCAAGGATTATCTATATCTGTTTTACCTTCAAGAAATCAGTCCATCAGAGAGAACAGAGAATTGAAATTGGGAAGACTAAAGCACTACATTGTTCCCAGTGGCTTTTCATAGCATGAATTGTGTACGTTACCGTTCTGCATTAGAAAAGGCGGAACTGAAGCATCCTTCTTGACAACATTTATTGTGTAGAGAAGAAAATAATAAACTGGGATTATGTTGTTACCTTAAATACTGATGTGTTGTCATGTATATAGGAATCTAAGCTTCCCTAGCATGATTTTTACATTAATGACATAGATTTTCAAGATCGTGTAGAAAAGATGTATATTTACTGTTCACTTTATTTTAACTACATATTAGTTTTAAAACCTGCATTTCTTTAATCTCAGTTTAATAGTATCCTTTCAGTTTCTTTTAATTGCTGTTAATTTTGCACTAACAATTCCAAAAGAAGAAATTAAAAGTATTAACATGAAATATCTTCAGGAAAATAAACCTTGATTTTTGTCTACCTGTATGACTGCATTAAATTGTGATCAATAAAACTAAATTATTTTGTGAATGTGTTTTTATTCTGCAGTGCTTATTCACTCTTTCACTCATGTATAGTGTGACAGCACTAATAACTCAAAAAATGTCTTGTAGAAGTCTTTCCTCTTAAAAGTGTTTTCTTTTCACACATAGAGGAATGGCCTCAGTGAAACAAATTATTAGGATAGTAATCCTGCTGGTGTTCTCAAACAATGAATACATCAGCCACTTGTCTTATTAGTAGCATGCTGAAAATGTATAGCATTTAGCAAATCTAGGCAATTTCATTTCTTGCCTTCAGCTGACACTTAAACAGCTGCAGTAACCTGGGATGCATGCAAGCTTGATTCTGGGTTGTTCTTCACCTTGATGTTAGCTTATGCCGTCAGGTGAATGGCTGCGCTTAGGTGCTGGTGATCAGTCTAGTTGGAAGTCAGTAACTAGCAGTGTACCCCAGGGGTTAATACTGGATCTGATCCTATCTAACATCTTCACTGGGTGATGGGGCAGATGCTGTACCCTCAGCATATTTGCAGTGACAGGAGTGGCTGATATGACAGAAGGTTATGGTGCCATTCAGAGGGACCTTGTCAGACTGGAGAAACAGGGTGACAGGAACTTCATGAAGCTCAGCAAGGGAAAGCCCAAAGCCCTGCACCTGGGGAGGAACAGCCCCAGGCACCAGGGCGTGCTGGGGGTCACTGCCAGCTAGAAAGCGGCCTGGCAGCAAAGGCCATGGGGCTGCTGGTGGGCACTGGGCTGACCGTCAGCCAGCAGCGCGCCCCTGCAGCAAAGGCGGCTGAGGGATGCTCTCCTGCGCTGCCTTAGGAGGAGCGCTGCCAGCAGGTCGAGAGTCTTCTGCTCTGCTTCAGCACTGATGGGGCCACACCTGGAGTCCTGGCTCCAGCCGGTGGTTTCTCAGTGCAAGAGAGACATGGAAATACTTGAGACAATTCAACGAAGGGCCATAAAGATGACAAAGGCGCTGAAGCATGTCTCCTGTGAAGAAAGGCTGAGAGAGCTGCAAGTGCTGGGCCTGGAGGAGAGGGGGCTCAGGGAGGTATATTACCAATGTATATAACTTCCTGAAGGGAGGGTGCAGAGAGAACGGAGCCAGGTTCTTGTCAGTGACTAGGGGCAATGGCTCAAACTGAAACATCCAGTCCAACCTGAACATCAGGAAACACCATTTTACTGTGAGGGTGACCAAGCACTGGCCCAGGTTTCCCAGGGAGTTTGTGGGTTCTCCATCCTGGGCCACTGGGCCTCGGGGGCCCTGCCTGAGCAGGGAGGTCGGACCAATGGACCCAATCTTCTGTGGTGTGTGCCCTTTTAGTGCACCCTCAGTGAATTTGCACGTGACACCAAGTTAGTCAGGCGTGTTGATCTGCTTGAGGGTAGGAAGGCTCTGCAGAGGAATCTAGACAGGCTGGATTGATGGGCTGAGGCCACTTGTATGAAGTTCAAAAAGGTTAAGTTCCAGGTCATGCACTTGGGTCACAGCAACCCCATACAACACTATGGGCTTGTACAGTGGCTTTCTAGCCATACAGTGGCTTGCAGCTTCTTCTGTTTGTTACCTGTGCTGTGTGTATTCATATACGGACACTTCTGCTAGGCTGTTGACTGTCTCATCGTTTTGGTGGAACCTGTTTGGTGGGTTGGTTAGCATTACTCACTACCCTGGTTAGTGTGCTCATCCACTTTATTGCCTGTGAATACAGAAGTATTTGGACAGCATGCCACAGGTTAGCTTAAAGCATGATTCACCCAGTCAGCCAACCTGCCAGCAAAGATTTTGCTACCTTTTCTAGATAGGTGGATCTCATCTCTTCCCAGTATCTGTATTTGTTGAAGAACACCCAACGATCATAAAAGCCAAAGCCTTAACAACAACATCAGCCACAAAGTCAGGTGTTGAGCTACATGATGCACTGCTCCCCTCAGGCACCATTCCCTGGTCGCAGAGATTTGAGCAGCTGGTGCTCCCTAGGGGCCAGTTACATGTGCCCTCCCGCAGTCCGAATTGGCCTTGGGGACTGCCAGCACCACCCAGCCCCCACCCACCTCCTGTGAGACCTGATGCCTGCTGGCTGATCCCTACACACGCACAGCCCAGGGATGCTGGACCCCCAGAAACCCCCTGAGACACATCTCGAGGACTTCACAAACCTCGAGCTCTTCTGAGTATGTGGCACAACTGCTGCTGCTGTCTGCTGCTGTTAGTGTCAGCTTCCCACGGTCTGAATGGTTCATGCTGCACTTTAATGGAGCCATCATGTTTTTGCAGATAATACCTTTATTAATTTGCAGAAATTTGCAGAAAAGGAGGAATGAGATTAACTTTTAGTGTCTTCCCATAAATCCAAAGTACACATGCACGCGAGAGAGAGACATACATGGAGTTGCAGTTCTGATTTCAAGCCTTTGCCTCAGGATGTTAAAACTACATCTATTCTTGGCTACACACAGCTTGTCCTTCCACAGACTAAGAAGGCTGCAGAATTGTACATAGGAAAATCATTGCTTTAGAAATTAGAGTGGGCATTCATGTCTGGCTACATACATCCTTCATTTAAAAACTGATTCTTCGTTGCCGTCACGTGTATATTTCTAAAAACTCTGACAGCTTTGAACTTGTTATAACTTCATCTAAGCTGGAAACAGCCTTAGCCGATTCTGGCACACCAAAAGAATGGTAAGTTTCTCATATCCAGTGCCTACAATGCTGCCCCACCTGTGGCCAGGCTCTTTAGGAGGCAGCCAGTGCTCTACTGCCGCTGTGTAAAAGAAAACCTTACAGTATGTTTAAAAAAAGACAACAAAACAAAACAAAACAAAAAGCCAAAACTGCAAGCTTTTTGAGATGCTGAGCATTTTACACACAAGATATTGTTGCGAGCACAAGGCAACATGCCATATTTACATAATCAACAATTTATTCTTGTCCTATTAATATTTTCACTAACAAATTGCAGCTTTATAGTGACTTGTTTTACCAGAAAAGGTAACTAACTGTTGACTTGTAGGGTAACTGATCAAAGGTAAAAGAGCATTACTTGCTGAAGGTTTAGAACAGTTGGATAAAAACATGGCAAGATAAGAAAATACCTGACTGGTGTCTATGTGACATCTACATCACAGATCACCAGCACAAGCTGGGGCAGATTATGTATGGGGAAGTTTCTCTGAAGACCTGGGAGATGATCCATTGGAGGACTGAATCAACGGTCAGAGACACCCACTGGTGTACCCAACCACCAACTGGAGAAAAAAAATGATGAAAAGGGCCATGCCTTCACTGTGTATCTGAGGCAGACATGCTATGTGTGGACCCTGGTCTGCATCGGGGAGCAATGCCCGTAATCATCACTGTGGGTGCCTTTACCCAAGCATCAGCTGGGGAGTGTGTAGGAGCATGGCATTTCCCTCGGTGTTGCTACACTGAGATGGGAACAGCTGGAAAGGTGGTGAGGCTGTCCTGACAAGTCAGTGTGCAATTGAACAGGCACAGGCTGTGCTTGTATGACTACATTTGTTGTTTTACTAGGTTACATTGTCTGCTAAGTGAGTCCCAATGTTTGTCAGATCTTCAGCACACATGGTGTTTACAGACTACGAGTAACAGCCTAACCACTAGACAGTTGTTGTAAGCCGTAACCAGCCCAGGCTAAAGCAATCTCAAACAAATTCTGAGACCCTGCACTGGCAGATCAGTGCAGAGATGTGGTCTTTTACTAGTGTGGCAGATGGAGTGATGCATTTCGCTTGCAAGAGAGAAGCAGCAATATGTTTATTGGTATAAAACTGTGATTTAACAAAGTTTGATAGTAAATGCAACAGTGGTTTAACAAGATTTGATGACAAGGTACATGTGATTATTTACTGCACAGAGGACAGGGTCAGACACATCTGTCAGGGAGACCCTCCTGTTGAGTGCTGAGGTTCAGAAAGGACCCTTTGTGTCCTGAACTCCTTCTCAGAGGGGAGATTAGGTGCGGCTGCATCCAGACATAGTCTCAGACTTGGACAACAGTTTATGTCTATAGGGTTATATGTGCACAGTCAATTCTTTATACCACTTAGCTAAGATTCCAAAGTTTGGCATGCTATTAATCAGTTACCGAGAACCTGTTGCAGCAAGGAATCTCTCAGCCTTGAGGGGTAACCTTAAGAGGCGTCCCTACCCAAGGGGAGATCCTGTCGTGCAACCCACTGCTGTGCAGGAGAGCTCAACGGGCTCTGGGCTCCACTTAAGAGTTTTGACCGTCTCTTTATAGTCTAATTTCCACTTCTAGTGTTTGCCTTTTCATAAAAGTGAGTATAATGGATGGGAAATGACAGAAAATGCAGGTACATGCTTCCTCCAATATCCTAAAGTTCCCATTAACTGTTCTGGGTTTTGCTGGGATACGGTTAATTTACTTCTTGGTGGCTAGTGCACTGCTGTGTGGGAACGGTGTTGATAACACGCTGATGTTTTTGGTTGTTGCTGGGAAGTGTTTGCACTGGGAGGGGACACAGCTGGGTCAGCTGATCCCAACTAGCCACAGAAGTATTCCATACCATGGGATGCATGCCTGGTATATAAACTGGCAGGGGGTTGGCCAGGGTTGCCGATCACTGCTCAGGGACCACTGGCCATCAGTCAGCAGGTGGTGAGCAGCTGTATTGTGGATCACTAGTTTTCTTTTCACCCTTCCCTTTGGATTTCATTCCTCTCTCCTTCTCCCTCCTTTTCATTAGAACTGTTATTGTTATCATTACTATTGTTCTTTTGGTTTTATTTTATTTCAATTATTAAATTATTCTTATCTCAACCCTCGAGTTTTACATTAATTTCTGATTCTCCTGTCCATCCCTCTGGGTGAGAGGGGAGTGAGCGAGCGGCTGCGTGGTGCTGAGTTACCAGCTGGGGTTAAACTGCAACAGTGTTGTAACTCTTTCCTTGAATGGGGCATCTTCTTAATGTATCTAGAAGAATCACTGCACTACCTGCCATCCACCAAGTACTTAAAAATTTTACTTCTTTACTTGATCCCTGACATTTTCCAGGCGGAATCTCAATTTCTGCTTTATTTAGTGCTTGCCATACTGCTGCTGCCTCTTCCCCCACCTTCTCAGGGGGAGTTCACTCAATGAGAATATCATCTGTGTATTGGTACACTTTCACATCGTGGGGAAGTAAGACTGTAGAAGTTCAGCAAGTGCAGCATGAGCAGTTGTGGGTGAATGTTTATACCCCTGTGGTAGTCTGTTAAAAGTATATTGAATTCCCTCCCAAGTGATAGCAAACTTGTCTTTATCCTCCTCCTTCAAAGGAACCATAACATATGACTGATATGACATAACATGACTGATGCCCAGCCAGTCCCTGGCCAGCTCCCCCCAGTTTATACACTGAGCATGATGCTCTGTGGTATGGAATATCCCTTCGGCTAGTTCAGGTCAGCTGTCCTGGCTCTGCTCCGTCCCAGGTTCTTGTGCGCCTGCTCACTGGCAGAGCACGGGGAACTGAAACGTCCTTGACTTGGGGTAAGCACTAGTTGGCAACAACTAAAGCATCAGTGGGTTACCAGGGTTGTTCTCATCCTAAATCCAAAACACAGCACTGCACCAGCCGGTAAGAAGAATATCAACTCTATCCCAACTGAAACCAGGACAACTTGTTTTTCATGAAGGGACAGTAAGAGGTATTTAATTTCTAAGATAGTGACTGAGATAACATCTACTTAGATCTTAGAAATACTGTAGAACTTGAAGATTTTTTATGTCCAAAATCCTACTCTGGAGAACACTCCTCTGATGTGAAGCCTAAACCATACTTTTAATCTAAACAAGTGCTTTAACAGTGTCACCAAAACACAACAAATAGTTGTTAATATTAGAATTTTATTAACACACAAAGTATTGCATCACCTGTGAAGTTCAGATGTATTTAAAAGGGTTAAAGAAGAAAAATTGCAAGTAAATATGCTTTTCTCTGTTATTCTGGTTAAAATTCCATTGTCAACTTGGACTGACTGCCTCAGTCTTCCCCAGAAAAGAATGAGGGCTACGATATGTTTTTAGCATCCTTAGGTCTACCTGGGAAAAATATAATGTTCACAATGGAAGTTTTTTCCTTTTTTTTTTTTTGCTGGGAGGAACATAGTGATAATGCTGATGCTTTCTTATTCCCAGATCTCAGACCCACTTGAGTTTTCTAAGCACAATCTACCTGCATGCTTTTTCTTTTCATCAGTTGTCAGTTGTTCACTTTCCGTTCTGTAAAATCAGTTCACTTAACTAATAAGATTGTTCTCTTGTAGTGACCGCTGATATCTATTTTAGTCTGTAGCTTCTGGTATCATCCAGTGCCTGCACTTTTTCTGCAAAACAACTTATTCTAAAATTACAGACAGCGTAACCCACAGAAAACTAAAACAAAATTAGGTAATTGTTATCTGACTGCTAAGAAAATGCCAGCCCAGATAAAGAAGCTAAAATTATCTTAAACCAGTTCAGCTCAAGCTAAAATCAGCCAAGCAGATTCCAGATAAGTTCTGAGACACCATGGTAGTTTAGCGGCAAAATTATCCCAATTTATATTACACTGTTTAATATAATAATGTAAAATTGATAATAATTCATACAATTACAATAATATATATTATACATTTATACTATAATTATAATATATATTTATAGTATTATTTATATCAGAAGTATACCAACCTTTAAGCCTGCTATAAAAATAATCCTATTAAAAATACTCCTTAACTATGAAATAAAGTACGCTGAGTTGTGTTATAAGGCATCTCTTGCCAATTCAGACAAAATGTCTTTAACAGCAGTCATATACAGGAGACAAAAAAATATAATGTGTTATTTACAATGAACAGAATGGACACCAGATAAAGAAAATGTATATAGACCCAACATTTAACATAAGAGGTCTGAATCCAGGATTTATTGGTTTAAAATGAAAGCAAATGCTTCCAAGAAAATGAAATCTTATGACAGGTTTCTGAAAATTTGTATATCCTTGGCAAAATTACACCAGCTGCTGCGTCGGTAAATACGGTTAAAACACCCCTTAGGATTAAAACTAGATGTTTAGAGGAAAGAAACGCTTCTCTGGGTTTGAATGCATCTAATAACTGTTCCTGTTTCATTTCCTTCAGGAGATCATAAACTTTAACAGCAAACCTGTAAAAAGTAAATCTTTTTTTCTTTAACAAACAGAAGAAATCTATACATAAGGAGGCCCAGTATTATTTGTCACGAGAGCATTTGTTGTAAATTGCTGAATAGAAGTGTTAACTGCGGCAAAAATATATTTTTGACCAAACCAGGTACTTTTCTTGCTATGAAAATCTTGTGGTTGTATAACAATTGATATTCTTGTCCTACTGTCAAGCTATGAATTTATTGAAGTGATCACAACTATCTATGGCACAATGTCATTACTTGTGAAGGAAATGTATAATGAATATCATTATAAATAATGAATGTGTGTGACAAAGACTTATTTTCTCTTAGTTTTCATAATATTCTTTTCTTAGAATCACAGAAACAGGATGGCTGAGGTTGGAAAGGACAGCAAGAGCTCAGCTGGTCCAATGCCCCTGCTCAAGCCGGGCCCCCTAGGCTGTGGCCCAGGATGGTGTCCAGATGGCTTTTGAGTATCTCCGAGGACACAGAGTCCCCAACTCCCTGGGAAACCTGGGCCACTGTTGGTTGCCCTCATAGCAAAAAAAGCGTTTCCTGATGCACGGATGGGGCCTCCTGTGTTTCAGCTCAGGCCTGTGGCCTCTGCCGCTCTCACTGGGCACCACTGACAAGAACCTGGCTCCGTTCTCTCTGCACCCTCCCTTCAGGAAGTTATATACATTGGTAATATACCTCCCTGAGCCCCCTCTCCTCCAGGCCCAGCACTTGCAGCTCTCTCAGCCTTTCTTCACAGGAGACATGCTTCAGCGCCTTTGTCATCTTTATGGCCCTTCGTTGAATTGTCTCAAGTATTTCCATGTCTCTCTTGCACTGAGAAACCACCGGCTGGAGCCAGGACTCCAGGTGTGGCCCCATCAGTGCTGAAGCAGAGCAGAAGACTCTCGACCTGCTGGCAGCGCTCCTCCTAAGGCAGCGCAGGAGAGCATCCCTCAGCCGCCTTTGCTGCAGGGGCGCGCTGCTGGCTGACGGTCAGCCCAGTGCCCACCAGCAGCCCCATGGCCTTTGCTGCCAGGCCGCTTTCTAGCTGGCAGTGACCCCCAGCACGCCCTGGTGCCTGGGGCTGTTCCTCCCCAGGTGCAGGGCTTTGGGCTTTCCCTTGCTGAGCTTCATGAAGTTCCTGTCACCCTGTTTCTCCAGTCTGACAAGGTCCCTCTGAATGGCACCATAACCTTCTGTCATATCAGCCATTCTGCCCAGTTTTGTTTTATCAAAATTTACTATTTTTTCTACAGCAGTTTCTTCGTGATGCTGAAGGGTTTTGTACTCCATACAAAGCTGGAGATGTACTACTGAGTGCAGTGGAAATAAGGCTATCAAAGTATACTTTAAATAGTATTCTGTACTTTTTAGGAGTATACCACTTGTATGTTTCTCATATTAGTTTGTAGTCATAATGCTTTACCATACCTGCTTTTTTTTTAACGGCCATATACAACACTGCAGGTCTGTAAAAAAACAAACACTGCCTGATACAAATTTCACTGCTCCTCCAGTTTAGCAGCACCTTAATGTACTGGACACGCTGAATCTTCTTTTTGTTGATGTTTGGGTTTAGCAGTTTCTTTTTTTCGGAATTATAAAGGACAATGCCACATAGGAATAAGTAAATATAATCTATTTTTCATTTCAAAGCTAAAAAGGGAGTAATTTAGTTAGCAGAAATGCTTATTTTGTTTTCATTTCTTTTCTATACCGTTCTTTTTGATGAGATAATAGTGCTAATGCTTAAAAACAGCCTACTTATCAGGATACAGATAAGTGATTAAAATTTGTTAGTAATTTTCTCAAAAATTTGCATATCTGGCTCTTTAATTAAAAGCAAGGTATTTGCAGTCAGTTCTGAATGATGATGTGACCTGGATGGTTTTATCATATTTGACAAATATATCAGAAAGATTTCTATCCTTGTTGAAAGTTTCAGAAACAGATGAGTTTGAGGCAAGTCTTCCACAAGGGGGCTCAATATTTCAAACTCAGCTTTGCCAATTCTCATTTGACAAACTGCCCAGCAGAGTAATGCCACAGAATTAACAGGAATTTAGTTTTCTCTTAGTAAAATTATTTTTGTTAACATTGTGAGTCTTCCACAGTATTGCTTAGATATGTCCATATAACATTTCTGTCTCAATGTTTATTTACTGGAAATAATTCCAAATTCTGAGTTAAACTAATATTGTTTCTTATTTGTTTGTTGCCATTTTATGCACAATTTATGTGCATTACAAACACAATCCAAAAAATAAGGACACTTTTAGTAAGACCTCAGAAACAGTTGTCATTCTCAGATGTAATATGAATATGTTCTATTACCTCTGTAGAGAAAACCTGTATATAGCCGAGATAATTTTATGGGTTTGCAGGGTCTGAGTTTCAAAAAATGCTAGAAGCAGCCCTTTCTATTTCGTTCATACATTTAATATTGTTATGCTTCTAAAACCACTTTAAGACAAATTTGAAAAAAAATACCTTTTTCCTGCATCATGTAAGCATTGAAGATGATATTTTAAAACACTCCTGAATTGACTGCTTCACTTTCAAAGTCATTGTCATTATCTACAAAACGTGAAATTCCTTGAATTGCCATTGGAAATAAAATGGCAACTAAAGCAGTTCTATGTCTCCAGTTCGGTTTTGGTTTTTTTTTTTAACTGAGAGATAAAACACAAATGACAGTGTAAGAATTTAAATTTGAATGATTACTGAAAAGGTATAAATCTTGTCGGTCAGTGGCTTTTTAAACCCACTTGCTGCAGCATATGACTCAAGCCAACAGAGCTGTTCCCTATTTACTGTAACGTAATGCGAGGCAGAATCATACCTCTGACATATTCTGGCTGTACAGAAGTGAGTGTACATAATATTTTTTCAGCTTCTTATGGCTTAAAATACTTGCAGAAAAAAAAAAAATTAGCCTTCGATGTTTAGATCCTCTTGCTGGATCTCAGAAGTGCAGAAACATCTAAAAATGAAAAATTGTGGAATGGAAGAGTAAGCTAAATTGTTTTCAAGACTAAAAAGTAATGATTAAAAAAAATTCCTGAAACTGCTTCACTTTAGCAAAAAGAGTAAAGTTAATTTCATTTTATTTAATTTATTCTTCCTTATAAAGTTCTTTGATAAATGAAAATAAAGTATGTAGAAAAAGTTCCTTGTTTCTGATCAAAGCAGGGAATCATAGTCTGTACACTGCAGAAATTAATACATGGGCTTAAATTAAATATAATTTCAAAATGCTGCTTAGCATTTCTGAGACTCTGTGTGCATTTTGTTTGAAATAGAAATATTTTGTGTATACCTTGAAGTAATTTTTACAAAATAGCCTGTCTTAATACGAGTTTATTTTTAAAAATTGTGCCCCACAGCACATTTGCTTCCAGTCTATAACAACCATCCCTAAAATCCTTACAGCTGAGGTTTTGTGACAACAAATGCATTTGCAACAGCAAATTAAAACAATTAATTTGGTATGATATTAAAATGTCTGTTTAAAGAAATATGATTCCTGAAAGTGCCTGCTTGTTTCAGCTGTAACTAGAGGCTGAAACTGCCTTCACTGTCTGATGCACTGGGACGCCGGGCCACGCATTTTGCTGCCTCTGGGTACCAGAAGCTGTATTGCTGCCTGCAGTGGCAGTGAGTGTCTGCATGTTTGCCAATGGCTGGTTATGAACAGACTTACTGGTGAGCAAAGTGGTTGGGGAGGACACGCCACTGGAGGAGTTGCTTTCCAGAGGGATCAGTAGGTCTAGGCCAACTGCTAGAGAGGCTGTGGGATCTGGGGATCGGTTGAGAGGCCCTCTTGTACGTGTGTCTCTGGAGGAGGGGCGGGGGTGTCTGTGCATAAGGGAGTCTGGACCAGCAGATGGGCTGGACTGTGGCCACCCACAGCCACAGCTGGCATGCCCAGGTGCCAGCAGCTGGGGAAACCAAGGATCCAGGGGTCATTACTCGCTGGACTGCGTGTCTAAGCCCTGTTTCTGGAGGGATGTGAATTGCATGTATGTGTATGTTTCCCACTGACAGACCTTTATCCTGACCAGCTAGAGAGGGGAACAGGATGAGGCTGTTGGTGTTGCTTATCTTTGTACGAGAGCCCAGTGTTTCTGCCTGTGTTGGTCTGTGTGGCTGTGTGTACAATGTATTCTTTTCACAACCTAGAGTTTCTCAGAGAGACGCTCCCTTTTGAATAAAAATTAAGCCCTTTTATATCACAGAGATATAAGAGGGCGTGGGATACCACCACTTCAAGCAGCCGATCGATGCTGTTAATCTCCATTTTTCACCTGTAACAGCCAATAGATGATGACATATTCTGTTCTTTTAGACCAATTTTATTTTCCCAGACTGTTTCCACCCTTTCAGATAATAACTTGCTGTTGCAATTTCTGGGTTTTGCACTTATCAGTGGTATCTCAGAAAGTGCCTTGTTTCCAGGTAAGCCTGCTGTACTCCAAAGAGGCCAGCTGTACTTTTCAAAGGTGTTTCTGGTTCCTGAGCCCAGTTCCCAGGCTGGCAGGCATTTTCTTCTGTTCAGGAATTTCCCCCTTTTAGCCAGGCCACCTTTCTGGCTGCTGGCATTAATTGTATAAACGTGTTCGTGTGTGTGTGTGCCTATTTGGAATCTGTGCTCAGCCTTGCTACTAGTTTCACCTTAGTGGCAAGGGGCTGTGGCAGCCTTACTTCTATCAGGCTGCCAGGCGCAGCACCTGCTAAAAAGTCTGTAGTCCTGGAGCTGGTTGACAGCAAAGCTGAACAACGTAAAACGTATACCTAAAGCAGTGTACCTCTTTAAAGTAAATGTATACCCAGTTGCATTTCCAACAGCAAAAGGGCAGATACATTTCACAACTTGTACTGAAGGCGAACTTTAGAGATAGTTTGCTGAATATTTCAGCAGGGTGCTGTACATCTTTTTCTTCATTCATGATGAAAGAAGAGACTATTGCATGCTATTCATAGAAAGCAAGGCATGTACAGTTGGTTTAATGAGTTGTGTTCTGCAGGGTCATAAAAAATTTATGTGCATTACAAACAGGATACACAATTCAGTGCAATAATCTTGTTCCCTTTGTAATGGTTCCCTTCACAGTGAGGTACAATAAAACAATTCTGAAAATCTTAAATTAATATCACTCTACTAATTAATTGCATCCATTGTTCTAGCAGTAGTCTGGAGAACTTGGGTGAATGACTCCAATAGCAGTTTTTGGAAAGTGTGTGGTGGGGTAGCTGTTTGAAGGTGGGAATAGGAGCAACCTGATTGTCTGCAGGTGAGTTTGATGAGAGAAAACAACTACTTTCCACCAAGGAAGAGGAGCAAGGTGACTATATGGGTCAGCTGCTGCAGCCGGGATGACTGGCTGTTGGGATGTGGGACCAGTGCAGCTCACTTCAGAAGCATGAGCTGGCTACAAGGACTCAGGGTAAGAAGGGAATGATGGTAGCATGTGCCTGAGGACCCCAAACCTTCATTTTCTTGTTGTTTAGTTGCATACAACCCTGTAGCCTGAAGGCTGAAACTTAATCTCTTTACATCCAGAAATCATCCTTCATATTCTTGACATGTTATGTATTTCCAATCTATTCTGCAATTATTCCTGCATGATGATGGTATATTATCTCTAAGAAAAATGTATTCTGATTATGAAAGTGTGGGTGCTTAGTAAAGGAATACATTTTGTGTCTTATTTTAGTAGCATCATGTGTGACTGCTCTCCACTATTTATTAACACCTCACAGAAGTCCATTGCAGCACCTTCTTTTTAAAAATAATTACCCTGTTGGCAGGTCCCTGTGTAGTTTAAGGTATAGAATCTTTACAAAATCCTTATTCCCTGTAATGAAAGTCTGATTCTTGAAAATGAGTGAGATTTTAGGGGATAGATTGGTAATCTGATCACAACATCTATATGTAAATCTACTTTATTATCATTAGTGCACAGATGGGTCTATTGAGCTCACTTGTTGGTACTGTTTTTCTCTGATGAAGCACTTCCAATTCCAGTTAGTGAGACCTCGTTCAATCAATATGTAGCACTGAGGTAACACATCCCGTGTCAAGTTGTTCAGGGTATTTTTTAAACAAGTATTCTGCTATAGTGTCCAATGTCAGAGCACAAAAATCATATATCAAGTTATAAAATGCCTTAGTAGCTCAAAATGCAATAAATTTAATTTTTGTGGAATGATAATTACAAGTTTGACTTACAGAAGTTTGCCAAAGTCTTACTCTCTTCTTCCAGCAAAAATTAAGTGCTTGGGTCCCTCTTTAATAGATCATTTTGCTATCTGTCTGGCATCTTACAGAAAGTCTATCAATGTGAGCAAGCTTCTATGTGCCTAAATTTAAGAAATACCTACTTTCCCCAAAGGAAGATGAAACAAACTATGTCCTTGATTTGGCCTCATAATTTCATACATTCCTTTTAAAAAATGTAAAACAAAAAACCTATATCCTTTGAATTACAGGATTTCTACTATCCAGCTGTCAGAAAATTAACTGTTATGTCAGTAAAAATAGATCTAGAGGTAAGATATATTTTATACCTAGGTAAGAAAGACTTGCTTGGCTCCCTGAATTCCCAGCCAGTGCTATAAAGGAAATTATTTCTCCTTGTTTGGTTTCTAACAACATTTCAAGAACTGGGACAGAAAATTACTGACAGGGACCTTGCACTGGTGTTAGTGTAGCAGACTCCTTTTATGTGTTTCAGTAACTTCTTCTACCCTTTTTTCAATTGCTTGTGACTTGATCATATTTAAATTTTTTAGACTGAAGTTGTCTCAGGGTGATCTTTTCACGAGCTCCCCCCCAACACTTTCCTTTACCAATATTACCAAAACCAAGGCTACTGAAAAATAAACTATTCTTTATTATTTAAAGTTCTGCTGATTATATTTTTTAAAAAAAAAAAAATGTCACCAGGCAGGCTTTGGAGCACATGATTAAAATTTCATGGTGGTGTAGCACCTGTGATGCCTCTGTGTCTCTTATCATCTCTATAAACCCTGTCCAAATTTGACATGGTTTAATCCTTAAAAAAATTATGATTTGTATGCCATCATAAAAAAAATTAAGAAATGGATGGCCACTAAACACCCTGTCCACACACATATATCTCAGCCAAGGACTGAACAAGCTTCACCCAGCAGCTGCAGCTCAACTGCTACAAGCGTGATCTAAGTAACACAGATGAAAACAGAAAATTACCTCTTTTGCAATGTACCTTACTTCGGTTTTAACATCAATGATATGATTAAAGAAGTTGCCTGACATGAATGCAAAGGTAAAAATAACAGAAATGGGAAGATGAGATTAGGTCAAGAAACCCAACGGGAGGGAGAAGCTGGTCTGGTATTTAGGTGGCTGGGGACAAGAAGAAAAAAAAAAAAAAAAAAAGAAACAGTAGTTAAGACTTGGGATTCTGGCAAGTAGACTGTAAAGGGCAGAAATGTTTTAATATGGGAATATAACTTTTGCATTTGCAACATTAGTAGTGAATATTTAATTTAGGAGGATTTACTTGTAGGCTGAGAGGCTCTTTTATCATTCAAGAACATCTGATCTCTCTTTTCATTTGTTCAGTACTAAGTTAAAAAAAAAAAAAAAGTAATCCAGAGGGAAAAGTTTTGGTATAATAATGATAAAATTATCAGACTATTAAAGTTAATGGGAACTTTCCTAGAAAACATATTTAATTCTCTTTCCAGCAATAAATTACTGCAAACTCTCCAATTTTCAAAAGTTCCTCTCAGTAAAGTATTTGTAAAGAATTACTTTAATTAATTCTTATTACATCCCCTTAGGCTTAGTTTTTACTGAGTTATTAGAGAAAATGCTAAAGTTTATGTTCATGTAGATTTATTTGCCCTTGAATATGCTTAATTAAGTTTGAAGAATGACAGGTTTTTCAATTCCTTGTGGATAGATATTGATGAGATACATAGAATTTATATCACTAAGAGCATTTATGGTCTGTAGTATACTTTTCATACTGGAAATGTATGCTAACTCTTTTTACTCTATAAAGCTCTTTTTTTCTTTTTTTTCTTTTTTTTTTTTTTTTTTTCCTTAGCAATTACATGGCTTTGGCCATTCAGCAGCCAGTGTGCATAGATCATGAACACACACAATGTGGGCAATAAGTTCAACTTGTTTGAAGCAGATTTTACTGTTTGCACCATAAACCTGAACTCACTTTGAAGTTCTGGGAGTCCTTAGCAGTAATTATACACAATCGTGTATTGCTGCACCAAAATTTCAAGCCTTGAAAAATTAAGGCAGTGCAAGAAAAGCCATGGTTGGTGTGAGGCAGCTCTTGTTTGATTATACAGAAATGACTAAAATATTTAATTTCAGAACTTTCCAACAACAGCAACATTTGACTTCTACTTTTGCCTGCATTGTACACAGAAACAGGGAGGAAACAGAGCAGTGCTATGTATCCTTTTCCTCTTTCATTATCACTGTTTAGATGGTTGTTCTCCTGTCTTCCTCACAGTGTTCTTTAATGCCAAAATGTAAATTTTAACTGAACTTCCAGCTGTTACATTGAGTAGTTACTTAAAAGGTGTGGTAATTCTTTGGTGATAGGCGAGGGACAAGTGCAGCTCTGAGATCTTGACAGGAAGGATTTTTTTTGCTAGTATGAGAAATTCTTGCAGGAACAGAAGGATCTCCCTTTGAACCTAAGGCTTCATCTCAAGAGAGCAAGTGTATTGGGGTGAATGTGTTAGTGACAGAAGATTAGTTTTCAAGCTTTAGTACATTGCTGTTAACCTAAATGCTCCTGTCTGTCTTCCAATTTATAAATTGAGTGGTACGATCTGCAATCACTGTTTTTAGCTTTAGAGTTCAGCAAGACCAAGTTTATTCACTGAGAATTAGGTATTCGTTCAAAGGAGAGCAGCAGAAGCTTGAGTCAGCAAGAGATCCAGGCCAAGGGGCAGTATAGATTGGTTAGAATCCTACCAAACATATGGGATACTGTCCCTCATAATTCCTGCAGTTTGGACTTCAAACTGTAAATATTAGTACTGGAAATATTGATGTTGATCAAATGGTGTAACTTTTGCCACCCAGAAAGGAACAACTGTAATAAAGAAAATTACAATTATTCTGAAGTTTCTTTTTCAAGCCACTTTGCTTCTTCAGACATCAAATTCTTCTCCTTTGGACAGCCCACCAGTCAAAAACTGATGGAGATGTGAGCTTAAGATTTCTGTGTAAGTTAGTTAACTAATATAAACCTTATTTCTACCTATACGAAGTAGCAAATCAACATTAAAGACTTTGCCTAATATTTATCACATATTTGCTCTCTTAACAGCAAGATGTCTGATATAAGTCTATTATCAGTTAATGTTTTGATTCAGTTCAATACTTTCTAGGTCAGGAAACAAGCACTGGTATTACCGTACAGATTGTGCAAACATCACAGGACCATATTGAAGACATTGTATAGGGACTTCCACGTGCATTTGAAATGAAGTTGTCTTGTATGCAATTCTCCTGGTATAGAAGCAGGAATGTTGTTAACTCCAGCAACTGTATTTATGCGCAGTCCAGCTAACAGCAAAAGAGCTTGGTCACCTCAGAACAGTGCTTATAGTTGCACATCACTAAAATCAACAATTTTAAACAAATCTAGCCTTCTTTTAGTGCTCTGCAGCATGTTTCCCCAGTTTGCATGGAACTCAATATGGATTTGAGGTCACAGTCTATTCCTGAGCGTTCAAGAGACCAGCATTTTGTCCATCTTGGGCCAATTTTTCAACAATGTGGTCAACAAAGGAAGTCCAGAATGCCTTTCCACTTTTCTCTTGTACATTAGTTTGCCCTAGTTCACAGAGATTTTTTACAGCAAGAAAGTAATCAGTGAAGTCTTCTGCTTGTTAGTACTATGTCTCACATGGACTACAGTGCGCTGTTTCTTTTTTCTGTTCCTTTAAAACCCTGCAGCCTCAGAAGCTGGTGTTCGTGGAATTGGTGCAGAGGCATCAGACAGGAGCCTCACTGGGGGGGAGTGAATAGTCTCTTGATTGTTCCTTCTGAGCAATGGTAGAGAGGAACACAGGTCTTTTTCTTAAAGCAGAGACCTGGGGTGAGAAGAGAAACCAGGTTCAACAAAATAGAGAAAAAGTTCCATCCCTGGATGAAAGACTGGAGATAAACTAAATAAAAGTTCCATCTCACAAATTGGGTTACCTTGTAGCTATATCTTAACTCGCTATTTTTTATTTTGAAATGACTTGGAGTCCTGTTGCAGTTTGTTCACATTTAAGAGTCCTTGTTGATAACTTACATGGCTCAAAACTTTCTCATCCAGATGTCTGGGGGGGGCTTACTGCTGTGTGTGTGCTGTAAGGATGTTGGAGAACTTTTGTGGTGCTCTAAAAAGTACTTTATAAAGTGGTACAAAAGTATAACTTTCTAAATTTGTTTTCCAGACAAATAGATAAGGGAGCTTGTTAAATGGAAAATACAATAGGTTTTTATCAGCAATGCTTCATAAACTGCTAATTGGGGGTAATTTATTCTAGTATGATTAATTAAAAATGAAAATTAAGGATTTACCAAGCTGGAGAATAGATGACTGAACTTGATGCAAAACCCTGTATATCAACTGAGTTTTCTTTCTGTGCTGACTGGAGTACAACCCACTTAGAAAGCAGATGCAAAATCACTGCACCACATACTTTCTGGTAATAAGACATAAATGTGTAGAGGAGCCTTTGTTGGTATCTTGCTATGACATTTTACTCGCCTCATGCAATACTGTGCAATGTCTGGTTATTTGTAGGACATCTACTCATTATTTAAAAAGACAAGGCAAAAAAAAAAATCTTAAGGATAATCTAACTTTCTAAAGTACAGGCAAACAAGCTAAAAATCCCAATTACATAATAATGGAATTAACAAAATACAATTCTGCTATTGAGAAAGTTAAAGATCTATGAGAGCGCAACCCTTGCTAATTCAGATTGAGAATAGATCGAACATATTTGTCCCCCCCTACTCTGCTCTCGTGAGACCCCACCTGCAGTACTATGTTCAGCTTTGGGGCCCCCAACATAAGGACACGGACCTGTTGGAATGAGTCCAGAGGAGGCCACGAAGATGATCAAGGGGCTGGAGCAGCTCTCCTGTGAAGACAGGCTGAGAGAGTTGGGGTTGTTCAGCCTGGAGAAGAGAAGGCTCTGGGGAGACCTTAGAGCAGCCTTTTGATACTTAAAGGGGGCTTATAGGAAAGATGGGAGCAGATGTTTTAGTAGGGCCTGTAGTGATAGGTCAAGGGGGAATGGATTTAAACTGAAAAAGGGTAGATTTAGATTAGATGTTAGGAAGAAATTCTTCACTGTGAGGGTGGTGAGACACTGGAACAAGTTGCCCAGAGCAGCTGCGGATGCCCCATCCCTGGCAGTGTTCAGAGCCAGGCTGGATGGGGCTTTGAGCAACTTGGGCTAGTGGAAGGTGCCCCTGCCCGTGGCAGCAGGTTTGGAACTAGGTGATCTTTAAGATCCCTTCCAACCAAACCAATCTATGATTCTATGTTTAGCGGCTCAAAATACCAAAATTTAGAAACTGTAAAACTCAAACTGGTTGCTATGGCATGTGAGTTGATATTATGCTTAACTCCCAACTTGCTGTTTCAGATTTCTTCAGTAACACAATAAGCCAGTACAGAAACATTGAAAGCAAAACATTTGAAAGAAACTTCAATACAGAAAAAGTACTAGAAACCTGGCTGCAACAATAAAGTTCACTTGGTAACACCAAACGTTTTTGTAACAGGTTGTTTTGGTGTAGGTATCCTGGATGCATAATCTATATTTTCTACAGAGAGACTTTCCTGCTCCTCTTCTGGAACATGCCATGGTTTTGTTTTTTTTAAAAAAAGATCCCTTCCACAAGCTACAGACATGAATTAGAATATTTCATTGAATATTTATCCCATTTGTTTTAGATCTATGATGATGGAATCCGAAACAAGAAATCTCTTGTCTGCTGCCAGTAGCACCTCAAAAACAAACAGAAGGCTTGGGGTTCCTGAAAGAAGATTCTTACAGAATTAGAAATGCCAGAAAGCAAAGGAAAGGATTTGTCCCCCTTCAGTCCTTGAACCAGAGTTCACGCTGTGCTTTGCGTTTGCTCCTGTAGAGGTATTTGCAGAAGCTGCGTAGCTAATTCATTTCATTACAACCATCTTTAATGCTGTCCTCAATGTCTTCTTCTTCTGCCAGTAGGTGAAGTGCTCATTAACTGGAAGTGATAATAGCAATTTAGGAGGACTTTCCACCATTAAAAATAAATTATTTTATTTATATTCTTTCAATCTTATTGCCAAGGTAAGAAACATGCTCAAAATGTGGTAAGATGGAGCACTTAAGTGACATTCAGTATTATTTAAAGGAAGATCTATGAAATAACTACACAGTTCATCAAGCAGATGAATATAAATAGTGCTTCCAATGTTTTATGTTGGCATAAAACTAACAAAAGATGTCAAAAACAGCTGAGTTAACAAAGAAATAAAGCAAATAGCATTCTAAGTCTGAATTACAGTGCCAGTGGAATTCTTAAATTCTTGCTCTGTGAGCAAAACATTGAAGATGCCACATATGAAAAAAAAATATTCCATATTCATTACAATGTACCAGTTTCTAGAGACAACATTGAAGCTGAAACAAACAACAACAAAAAGCACAGTTTGAGATGTATGGGGGTGTAGTTTGGAGTGTTTTTTTAAAAAATTTTACAGTACTTTGGGTGTGTAAAGGTCAAACTTCTTGCACAAAACTTGCCATTTAACTTCATGTAGCTTTGGGGAATGCTTAGTTTGAAAACATGCAGCTTAAGCTGTAAGAAACTTCTTTATGACATCTATTTTAATTTCTGCTCAAAGGACTTTCTCTCAGGGTCAGGACTTTCAGTGCACCAATAGATCATAACTGCCATGACCAGCCTGCCCTGGGACCCCCACCCCTACCTGTGTCCCAGGGGCTTCATTTCAGCTCAGACTTGCAACTCCCACCCTCCCTGACTGACGTTTGCAAGGAAGCCTGTGCACCTTACTAATCCTCACTTTTTGACTGGGCTCCCCTCAGACCTGTCTCATCACCTTGCATTTGTTGGAAGATGAGTTGACTATCAAGGGAACCCGTTTCTCTCACCAGCCCTGCTCTGTCTGCCTCAGGAGGCTACAGCAGGACTGCATCCTTTCTGGAGATGATGATGATGCCCTTCACTGGTGTTGTGATCACTCTGAACTCCTGGCAGCCCTACTCTTGCTGTTCCATAATGCTCAAGAAGTTAAATTTTACCTTTTTGCCTGATGAGCATTTCAGAAAAATATCTTTTTGTGCTTTTTATGATTATCAGTAGTAAAGTTAGTTCTTTAGAATAAACAGGAGGTATCTTGAGGAGATGCTGATTTTTCACTGGATTGAAATCAGGTTTTGCAGTATATGGATTTTTGTGCTGTGATTGTTTTTCTTCCCATTGTGCTTGTGCAATAAAGATTCTTTATCATTTTAGCTAAGTTTAGGAGCGTGAGTAATTATCCAGCTTTTTTGTTTGCCCCAAATTCTTGGCAGGAAACACAGGTGCACATAAGAATTAACACAAAATCTAAATCTGATGACTGTGTCTATGAGATTTCAAAAGCCTAAGCAATTTTTAGACCTATTGTGAAACAGGCAGGAAAGTTATTTCAAATGTGACTTTCTTTTTTATAAGCTATTCATGTCTCATACACTATCAATGAAATGCAGAATAATCCAAAATTTGTATTGTGGGCTTCACTAAGTGAATACTTGAAGAAAGACTGGCCCTGCAGAACGTTTCAGTAACATAAGCATACATTTTATTTGTAAAGCATTGTCTTCCGTGGTTATAGCGCTCATAATCTTCATAGAATGAATCACAGAATGGTTGGGGATGGAAAGGATCTTTAAAGGTCATCTAGTCAAACCTCCTTGCAATGAGCAGGGACATCTTCCACTGGATCAGGTTGCTCAAACTCCCGTACGACTTCACCTTGAATGTTTCCATTTATACTACTGAACTTCTTCACAATTACATACATGAAATGCCTTCAGAAAGGCATTTGAATTTTCTCCTCTTTAAACAAGTAGTTTCAGAGTCACTGAGATCCTCTAGAAGTAATTTTAGATGTGAGATAGGGAATAGAAGGAGCAAGTTAAAATCTTATGGCTGTGAAGACAATAGTATATTTTTATCTGTATGGTGCCTAATTATCGAAGTGTGTAGAAATATAGCACATGTATATCTGTAACATTACAGAATCAGAATTTTATCAGTAGGATTGTCAGGATTGTCTTTCAATGGTTAATTCCATGGCACTTAGGAAAGGCATTCAAAAGACAGAAATATGAAGACAACTTCTCCCACAATTGTAGGCATAAAAGTTTATGCTCCTCAGACCTTATGGAATTAAATTACACAGACTATTCCTAGCTCAGTGAGATATGCATATTGACGTATTGAAAATAGCCCAGGGAATTTAGATACTTCCTATTAATTTTGGCTGCTAAATAGACCTCTGCTCCGCAAACTTCTTTGAAAATCTCACTATTGTTTTTCAGAGTTCTGAAGACATCTAGTAAATATTGTTGAAAAACTCAAACATAAGAAAAACATAAGAAAGAGAAACATAAGAACAAATGTAAGTACATTACTTTAAAACCAATTCTACCGTGGATGATAATTTGATCTTTTCATACCAATATTTAAAGTCTTTTTAGGCCTTTTTAAAGATGTTCTTTAAAAAATCAGTATGTGTTTTGTGATTATTGCAGCGCTTTTTGCTTTTAATGAATAGAAACTTTTCAAAGGTTAAAGCGGGCTCATTTACATGACTTGTAGTTTACTGCTAGGATTTTTTTATTTAATTGAGTAGTTCTGTTAATTTTAATGTACTTCATGGAATCATAAAATGGTTTGCGTTGGAATGGATGTTTACGGATCGTCTAGTTGTAAGCACCCTGCCATGGGCAGGGACATTTTCCACCAGATGAGGTTTCTCAAACCCCCATACAGTCTCACCTTGAACATTTCCAGGGATGGTACATCCACAGCGTCTCTGAGAAACCCGATCCTGTGCCTCGTCTCTCAGCATTGTAAAAACATCTACTCTCTTTCCATTTAAAACTGTTGCCCTTTTCCCTGTTGCTACAGGCCCTAGTAAAAAGCCCCTTTCCACCTTTCTTGCAGGTGCCTTTTAATCATTGAAAAGCCACAGTAAGATTTCCCCAGAGCCTTCTCCAGGCTGAACAATACCAATTCTCTCAGCCTTTCTCATAGGAGAGGTGTTCCAGCCCTCTGACCATTTTTGTGGCTACCCTCTGGAAGCACACCAACAGATCCATGTCTTTCTTTTACTGGGACCTCCCAGAACTGGATGCAGTACTGCAGGTGGGGTGTCAGGAGAGCTGAGGAGAGGGGGAGAATCACCCCTCTTGACCTGCGGGCCATGCCTATTTTCATGCAGTCCAGGATAGGATGGGCTTTTGGGGCTGCAAGTACACATTGCTGGCTCATCCATCAGTACACCCGGGTCTTTCTCCACAGGGCTGCTCTCAATTCATTTTTCTCCCAGTTCAATGATGATAGTTGGGATTGCCCTGACCCAGGTGCAATTTGCCTTGTGAACTTCATGAGGTATACATGAGCCCACTCCTCAAGCCTGTCAAGATCCCTCTGGGTGGCATCCCTTCCCTCAAGCAAATCAACTGGACCACTCAGCTTGCTGTCAGCCGCAAAAGTGCTGAGTGTGCACTGAAACCTACACTCAATTCTTAATAATTTTTTTCAGATATGAAGATATGAATGAATAAGTACAAAGCATTTTCAAAAATGCTTTTACTCATAGATGAGTAAATTCTCTACCTTAATAGCACTCTGCTTTTCAGTCAAGGGGGAGAAAATGTGAATCTTGCTAATTAGTCAAGCTAGTGGTACTTGCTTATTGAATAATGAACTCCTGCACTGCACCAGGAGTACTAGTTTTCCTTTTCTTTTTGTCAAGCTTAGCCTTGAACTTAATAGTACGTTATAATTTGCCATCTTTTGAAATAGCTAAATTGCTTCTGCAAACTCCATTGTATTTCTCTCCATTTTGAAAAAAAATGCATTCTTGAAAAATTCGTTATTACTGCTGCTACAATTAAAAACTTTCTTTTGTTTTGTTTTCTACTTGTAAATAAGTAGAAAAGTAATAAGTAAAGGCTAAATACCTTATTCTTTATTGTTGTTTTCTTTTTGAAGACATAAGGGCTCTATGCCACATTCAAAAAGACCTTTCTTGCTGTATGCATTGATACTTTCAAATAAAGATAGAGAACCCCAATGAGAAAGCACCTTATGCAAAAGCTGGTGATTCAGTTGAAGGTTAATGGCTGGCATTGCAGGAACTCCAATGCACAAGCTATAATTAGGAGTGTCTGATGGCAGCTCACACTATAATATAAACAGAACCCATCTGTATGCTCATAGTAATGACAGTCTCTGTCTCTCTCCATACCATTCTTTGTGTTTTAATAGCATGTTTCTCACTAAATCTTAGATTCTTATTAAATTCCAAGCTAAAGGGAAAAATAAGTTTGAATTGAAATTGTGTAAATGGATGGCATGGCATTGTGCAGCATTTTAGGTGGTAATGGAAAGGAGATTCCACTACACCTAAAATGCTACACATGCACTTTGCTCTTAACAATGTTTTTGCCTCACTAGGGTGAGGGATTGTGAAGGGTGTATATTTTTGATAGAGGCATTTGCACATTTCAGAGTAGAAATATGTACAGGCAAACTTTGTCATTCCTTTGGTGACTGAGTAATTTGAGATAACGTATTTATAGGTGAATTTCCCTTTCTCCACCTGCTAGCAGGCTTTACTTTTGTTCTTGTGCTTGTAAACAATTTTCAGAGGAAGGAATAGGACTCAGGTCTCCTGCTCACAAGTAGTGCCCTAATCAATACTGTACACCTGCAGTATCTTTCTCTGGCTCAATGATCCCTGATTTTTCTTTTCAAAAGTTGCATATCTTCCTAGCTGAAATGAAGAAAGTGTGACCCCAGAGCAGTGTATTGTATAATCTGGTGATTATGGCATTCTAAGAAAGCACAACAAGCCGGAAAACTGAGGGCACTTCAGGATCAGATGCCCATGATGTAGATCGATGGTCAAGTCATGAGTTACTGGGGACAAAGCTGCTTGTGTCTGTTATATTTTTTAAGTAAGGAATAAGCTTCTGCAAGGGAACAAATTAATTATGATGTCAGAGTCAAGATTCAAGGCAACAAGAATTTATGAAGATATGTCGGTATGTGGACATATGCAATTTGTGTTTCTCATTATGAACTTGAGAAAGAGTTTAGGGCCTCACTGAAGGTTGAATTCCTGAGGGTGGGCACGTGGGTTTAGCCGTGTAACGAGCACTGTGAAGCCTGAGACCCACAGTGTCCCTTGGGCACTGCGCTGGCACACTGCAACTCAAATTCTTCACATTCTATCTAGTTATCTATAGTTCTAAATCACCTTCTATGAGTTAGGGGTTTTTTTTTAATGTTATTTATTAGGCTAACTCAGGTAAATTTCAGTCCACCCTCCCTTTATCTGCACATTCTGTGACCTGGAGGGGACAGCTGCCCTTAATATTCAGTCCTGTTGTTTGTGACATGATCCTTTTTGCTTTCTCACATGCCTTCTTGCGAGGTGTCATCTGATCACTTCCCATTTCCACCCACCTTTGAGCATTACTGCAGGTGTGGATTCTAGATATTTTGGTGCATTTTGATTATAATAGATTCCCTGTCATTGTCTTATTTTAATCCTTCAGCTGTTCAATGAATTCCATTTCACTAATCAGCTTGCTTAATTTCTCAGTCTTTCTTGTTGATTTCCTCAATTTGAGTAACGTATCCTTTTCTCAGTATCCAGGTTCTCAACACTCACAAGTGATTGAATATAATCCTCACTTTTTTGCTTTTGGAAATATGTGATTAATAAATTCCTACGTTTATAGAGCTGTCACCAGTTGCATTATATGTACCTGTTATTGTGGCTGCACCTCATCACACCCCACTATGTTAACAACTGCTTTTATTAGATTTACATATATGTAAAGCTAGAACTTCAGCTGGTATAAGTTAGAATATGTATCTTTAACAGCATTGTGCCAGTTTGCTCCAATTGCAGCACAAGTAACAGACTTAAACCTTACAGACTAAGGACAGTTACTTAGAATTCAGTTTGTGTTAATTTGTGTGTGGGAGTTACTGCCTGTACTGTTTTCAAGTCTTTGTTTAGGTTTTTACAGTATAAACAGAGAGGTTTGTATTTAGGGATTTGATCTAGAGAGAGAAACTAGGTTTTTTTTCCTTGATGCAGTAGGTGTTACTGTTGTATTCTTGATAGTTTCAACAAATACATTAGGGACAAAATACCAGGCTGAGGTGAAAAGCAGAACTTACTGTAATGTTAAAATAATGTGTGTAGTCAATTTTCACAATACTATGAAATGCACTGTTGCAAGTGCTATAAATACAGCTCTACAAATACTTCTTTTGTTGTACGTGCATCCTTTTTCAAACAAACTGCCAACACAGCTCAGTATGCAACAAAAGTTAAACACAGAACTGTCCGTCATGAAATGCAGATTCTATTTTAAAGAACAATGATCCCATTTGAAAATATACTTCAAAACCACTTTTCTTTCTGTATGTCACAGAGAAGCACAAAGGCATTTAATTATCTCTTCATAATTTAATCAAAGAATGTAATGAGAACTCATGATTATTATTTTTTTTTAATACAAAAGTAAATGACTATTCAAGGGAAAACCCTGCAAGAAATGATGTGTGTTGTTCCTACTCTGGCTCAATCTGCAGCTCAATCCTGCCATCTCCTTGAAATTTTAGGGTGGTTTTATGTCTTAATCTAACATTTTGCTATCTTAATCTAATGTCTTAATGTCTTAGTTTTCATGTCTTATTCTTATGTTTTAAGCTTAAAACGTAGTCTTTGTTTGATCTTTATGTTTAGAAGTGCAGTAGAGATGACAGTCTTCATACAGGCATAAAAATAACTCATGTTTTACTCTTTTTCTAGTGCCTCTCTACCTGTAGCAAACATGGTAGCAGCCCGTAGTTAATCACTAAGTGGTGGAGTACAACTGAATTCAAATTATGTTCCTTTCTCTAAATGTATCTTTCTCTCTCACTTGGCCTAGTGGTTAAATAAAAGTGGTTAGGTTATTGAATGTCTGTTCTGTTTTGAAAATGGACACTGATGTTCAGAAAGATAGAATACTTCGGGTTTATGTTCTGCTTTTTTTTTATTATACTGCTGTCTCAGCTAGGCAATACGCACTTACGGGCAACTTCATATTTGTCTTTAGCAGGTTTCAAAGACATACCTACAGAACTCCATTTACTTGTCTTAAAAGATGAAGAGATGACCTAATTACAGGCAGTACGTACCTATACGGAGATAGACCTAGTAATAAAGGGCTAATGAAAGAGAAGAAAAAAATATGGATTTAACTAAATCTGATAGATTAGAAATGAAAAAAAAAATAATTCAGATCTGAAATCAGAAGCAAATTTCTACCAGGGAATTCACTGTTGAAGAAGTCTTCATCTGTGGTGAAGGATACATGGTAAAGTGTAGCTTCATACTTTTATACATCTCCTTATCTCTTAATACATGCAAGTGACATGGGCAATTCGAATGGCAGGTGTTACTATGAATAGGTCACCATTTCTTGCATAGTAAAATTACCTGTCTGAAAATGTTCTACTAACAGATATTCAAGATTTTTCAAAAAAAAATTTAAATAAGATTTAAAATTTTCCAGAAAAAAATTATGGCTTCTTCATCTGTTCATATTGGCTTATGCATACCCAGGGAAAATGAAAACATGTTCATTTTACAGAGCTCATTTTTTCAACTGAATAAACTAAAAATCTCTGTAACCTATTCCTTGCAGTGGCTGTTTGGGGGTAGGAAAGAAAAAGGGACAAACTTCTATCACAACATACTTGAGATAGTGTTCTTCTTACCCTTTACAAACAGATTATAAAATGTTCTTCTTAAAGAAGCGTAACATACAATTAATCTTGAATTTTCAAAATAAAAATTATTTTAATAGTATTTTACAGTAGATTTTATAAACTAAAGAGCTCTAAACCACAATTAACTATTGTATTGCTTTACAGAAGGACAAAATATACTTACGTCTTTTCTACAGTGGATGGAATAATCTATGGATTACAATAGTTATAGTACTACTTCAAACAGTAGTTTTACCTGATACAGGTACAACAGATGATTTTCTACTTATTTAAGTGTGACTAGGGTTCTCCTGACCAATACAAATCAAAGTTGTTCATTAACGTTTGTGAATTATAAATGTTATTTTTAATTCATGGGGCAGAACTGCTGAGTTTAATAAGTTCATGTGTAAGCAACACCCCCTAACCAGATGATAATAGGTCTGAAACATTTTGTTGTGGGTCATGTTGAACCATGCTATGGTTTGACTTAGCAGGTGATATCAGAAGAGCTAAATGCAACCGGACATCTGCAAACACTATGTATCATATTGTCTGTGTGTCAAATACATCCTGTTATATTATGGATCATTAGCTAACTATATGTGACAATACAGCCAGCACAGTTAAATCTTAGCTAGATGTGGCAGCCAATCAACAACAAATCAAAGGAAAAACACTGCTCTGCAAATGCTTGATTATACCAATTTTTGTGAAAAAATATAAAGTGTTTAAGTAACCTTCATGTTTTAAGGAGTCATACTTTTGTTTAAAAAAGTTAACACTTCATGGGATTTATCACATAGTTTACTTCAGTCCGGAACACGTCACTGAGAATTATTTTTTGTTACTTCTTTTTTCCTACTTGATAATTTTTGCAAGCTGGGTGCTTTAGTCCATTGCAGAACAAAGGTTCCTGTGATGGATGTATATACTACTTTTCATCACAATCTTTAAAGTAAGGTGAATTGTAAGCTTTGTTCTGAAATATAGGTTAAATCTTCTGAGCTGTTTGTGGTGATCTTCAATCTGCTCAAACTTGAAATTTAGCAGTACATTATTAAAGCGATAGAAGGTCATAAAAAGAAAAGTTTTGGACAAATATTCCACACATGAAATTTTCAGCTCAATAAAGCTTTAATTTTACCCTGTGTACGACTCACTTTTGGCAATAGCCATCTTTTTTTTCTTTTTTTTTTTTTTCTTTTTTTTGTGGTCTAAACAATCTGTACAATGGAGTGAGATATTTTAGTATACTTTTGGACTGAAAGGCATTTTATGAATCCTAGATGTCATTGTTATTTTTTTCATTATACTATATTAATGATAAGAACATCAGTTTTTAAATATAGGGGCCAGTCTGTCTTGGTGAATTAATATTGAACTGCTTGTTGCTAAGAAAGGACATTGAACAAGTTCAGTGCAGAAACAAGCCAGACTGTGATGTGATAAAACTGGTAACTAGGAACATATTAAAGGTATCAGGGATACGAGACACTCCTGAGCACTGGGTCCGCAGATAATTCTACTAATTTTCTGTAACAATTTTATGGCCTTTTGAATGTGCTATACATTATCACCCCAGCCTTGATCAAAAGACTTGAGGTCAGGTATGTTTGACTTTTGTAATTACAGCATGAGATAGAAAGGTCATGTAAAAATCATGACCATGTTATCCAGTGAAACCCTGGGAAAAAAAACCAGGAACAATAACACTGCTATTATGTTCAGCACATACCTTAGTACAGAGAAGACCACAAAAGAACGGCAAGTAGCGATTGTGAAGAATACTACTTGTCACCATAGTTAACTACAAATTATAAATACCTTGTCCAGTGCTTTCCTTTTCAAATGTAGTTGCACAGCTTGGCAGAAGCAGGATGTAAAAGTCAAAATGTCTAAGGGAATTGTTAATGAACAAAAGTATCAAATATGCCTTTTATATAATGAATCTATTTTTTACACAACCTATCATACACTGTTCAAATGCTTCCTAACAACAATCACTAACACAACTAATATGTAAAAGGTAGTGGCTAAGCATGTTGCTTTAATCTATCACATTAACAATTACTATCAGACAGTTTATTATCATTTCACATTTCTTTGCTAATCAAAAAGAGTTCTCACAATCAGCATAAACACTTTAAACTGTTACCTTTTTTCATTTTTTAAGAAGAAACAAGATTATTAGAATTCTTCTAGGTAATAGAGAAGTTTGTATATATATAAACATATATTCAATGCCATTGAATCACAGCTGCAAAGGCCAAATTTTTCCCTTTATGCCAAATTAAGAACTCTTGATGGTGGGCCAAGACGAGATGTAGAAAAAACCAATTTCTACACTTGATGGAATGGAAGACCAGTATATTTAGGCTAAAATCTTAAAAAGTCTTTTGGGGACTTTTCTGATTTGTAATTTCACAGTTGGACTGAACAAGTACTGAGCATGTACAGATACCTCTGACATCAAGTAGACCTCACCTGTTCTGAAGATCAAGCCTCCTTCATAGCCAGTTAAAGCATGAAAATGCTGAGCATTTTAGAGTTACTCTTGAAGGTACAGCTGCTGGTGTTCCACTCAGAAACATACAGTCTGGAACATCTCTATTGTTCCATCTTCTGCACTGCATACTGCTTATGTTCACAGGGATGTCTTAATGGGAGTTATTTCTCCTGAAACAATATCTCAGCTACCGAACCATGTTATCCTTGAAGAGTCATTGCTTTTATGTAAAAGTAAAAGCTACTTGCTTTGATATTTGTTTTGAGTGTGAGTTGTATCACAAATTCATAATTTTGAATTATTCTTTGCCTGTCCTATCAAAATTATCATCCTAAACTCATAAATTCCTGACTTAAAGCATCGCCATTTCACACTTGACATATGGGGGGAGGACAGTAGGGGCAAAAACCCTTCTCAAGGAGAATTGCAGTAATATTAGTGGATGAGATTTAAAGTATCATATAGCATAGGTTTTGAAATACTCTCACCGTATCATAGAGGGCTTTAACTCAGTTGCCACTGGAGGCCAATGTCTTGCTGAAAGGCAAGGTAATGTTTTCTCTCTACTTACTAGCTGTACTTCTCAGATAGCATATATGCACACGAATTATATTAGAAAACAGACTATGAAGCTATAGTAGAAAGACAGTTTCAGCGACATGAAATACAAAGGGAAAGCAACACGTAGGAGTGATAACACTTGCAAAACCTGAAGCATACAATATGGGCTTAAGCGCTTCACTATTCTTTCACCAAAAGCAATTTTGGTACCACAAACACCAGGCATCTTTGAAAATGAAAATTGATACTAGGTTAACACATATCGAATCTTAGTAAGTTAGCTTTTGTCAGTTGCATTCCAGAACGATTTTGATACATAATGAAGGTTAAAACTATTATTTTGCTTTGCACACACGATCATTTTCTGTTGCTCATCTGATAATTTGCATTTTGTCTCTTCAGACTCTATGTTTAGAATTTTCAGCCACTTCAGGACTTCTGAAGTGCATATCCCATATTCTCACACCAGTTGCAGGTATGGAGATTTGAAAAAAAATCTACCATGAAGATTCTTTCAATAAAGTTTATTTTAATTCAAAACCAGTTCAGTTAGAAAATTCCCAGTCAGTTTTATCTGCAATTGCTTAGGTTCATAATTTGAAGTATGAATAACCCTTCAAAGGTAATGAAGCAAGATGGTTAACATCCTGAGATTTAAAATGCAGCTGCAATAAATGCTTCTTAAGATTTTTACCACGAGACTAATACTATGATCCATCAAGTTTTGGATACATGGTACAGATCAGCAGTATGAAAATTGTGCTGTTGTTCAGTATTGATTCACAGGATACTCTCTAAAAGCTTCATAGGATCTGCAATGGCAGACAGTATACTTTAAAGGTATTTTAAGAAAAATAAAACTTGGCTAATTGTGAGCTCTAATGCAAATGTATATTCATGATATGCATTCTTAGTCATGCATATTCTGTATTGCAATTGTTCTGGAAGGAATGCCATGAATGACTTACAATTTTATGAGATACTGACAGGAACCGTTCTAGAAGCTGGGTTACGACTAATACATGAGCATAACAATTGTGGTCAGTAAGTAGGAAAGAAAAAAAGAAAAGAAAGAAAAAAAAAGCAGATGGTATTGTGCTGACTATATCCTGCTGAACAGGAGCCAGCAGTGTGCCCAGGTGGCCAAGCAGCCCGACAGCACCCTGGCTTGTACCAGACACAGTGTGGCCAGCAGGGCTGGGGAAGCGATAGTCCCCCAGTACGCAGCACTGGTGAGGCCGCACCTGGAATCCTGTGGCTGGTTCTGGGCCCCTCACTGCAGGAGGGACACTGAGGGGCTGGAGCGTGTCCAGAGATGGGCAACGAGGCTGGGGAAGGGGCTGGAGCACAAGGTCTGTGAGGAAGGGCTGAGAGATCTGGGACTGTTTCATCTGGAGGAGACTCCGAGGGGATGTCACTGCTCTCCAGCACCTCTACGTCTCTCCTGCAGTGAGGGGCCTAAAACTGGACACAGGATTGAAGGTGCGGCCTCACCAGTGCTGTGCTGAGTACCGGGACGATCTCTTCCCTCATCCTCCTGGCCACAGGGTTTCAGGTACAAGCCAGGGTGCTATTGGCCACCTTGGCCACCTGGGCACACTGCTGGCTCCTGTTTGACCAGCACCTGCAGCACCAATGCCCCCAGTCCTCTTCCACCAGGCAGCTTGATAGGTAGCTCAGAGAGGGTAGGAAACAAAGAGCTCTCATCACAGGGTGTAGTTACCAGGATCACACTGTCATGTCATACTTTTAGTCCTAGGACACTCTGGTTTATTACATTTGTTTGAAAAAAATGGCAATCTTTTTGAAGAAAATTTAAAGGGAGCCTTTTTAAGGATAACTACAGGTTTATATTCGAGCTGTAGAGATAAGTGTTTCTTGACTGCAACAAATAGCCTTCAGAAGGCCAAATGGTGCAAGATTATTTTCTGTTTCTCTTTAATTTTGAACAGGGAGTGAGAGGTTGCACCTGCCAGAATGACTTCTCCCCCATGTAACTCTAAAACCTGACAGAATATTATCTATCTAGATACATAATAAGATTTTTCTCAGAGAGTAAGCTCAAGAAGATGTAGCTAACCGTTTTGCTTTAATCAGGCATAGCATACCTTGAATTTTCTAGGCAACTCTACCCACTTGTTTTTTCTGTGACCTGTAACAGTTAAATACATTCAGTTTTGAGTGTTCTTTCTTTTTTTTCCTGGTGCAAACACAAAGTCGTTTATTCTTCAGTCTAGATTACTTAGATTAAGTCATCTAACAAAGGAAGAAACCATATAAACACACCCTTAGTGAAAATACAATGACTCATTGTCAAAAAAGATTTTAAATTGAAATATGGAATGATCAGGGTCTCTCATTTCTGTTATACTTTTTTTTAATAGTCATAAAGATAAGACACCTTGAAAAAGACACATACTGAGCAGAATTTATCTCACTGTTTCTTCACCATTCTGCAGGGAAGCAGCATACACAGTAATTGCAACTCCTGTTTGATTGGTCAAAAAATATCTGTCCATTTGAGAAGTATTAATCTTAATCTTACTTCCTGGAAACAATATACAGATGTTGTTGGCAAGAATATACAGAGTCATAAATGAATATCAGTGTCATTGTAAAATATATTGTGATTCCATGGCTTATGATGGTGTGTAAGCTTGGTTAATGAAAGATACTTCCAAATAATAAAAGGAATTTGAAAGTCAACAGTCATAGCCAAATTCATTAGGAAACTTTAAACATTTAATTACATGTTATTTGGTTTTTTTAATCAATCTTTTCCTTAATTTGTAACTTTTTGACTATTGCCTATATACTTGAGAGCACTTGGGTTACCATTTCTTTGATGGTGTGTTGACACCTGCCTTGGATGTAGGGAAAATTAAAAGCCTTTTGTTACAAAAGCAGATTCTGAAAAATCAGTCATGCATGACATATTTATTTTGCAATCTCTGTTACATCAGTAAAAAGCTCATATTGCTTTGAGTGACTTAAAATACTTTTTAAATGCAAAAATACTTAGTATTTTCTAGGAATATATTTGATATTAAATGGAATGAATGCTTAAAGATAATTTCTGATTTGCAAGAATATTTAAGATCCTCTCTTCAGCAGTTTTATGGTTACAGCTATGCGCTTGTACCATGTGGATGATCCTGCTAAATGAATTGTATTAAGATAGTCTTTGACAGGAAAATCAGACACCTGAGTTTATTCATCAATGAAGTTTTGCATTTAAAACATTTTCTTGTAATTCTGGTTCTTTGTTCAACAATGTTATACTCTATCAATACTGTATCTCGATTCATCTATGGAAAAGTTCAAATGTGGTAGAAGGGACTTTTCGAAGCACAAAATATAAGTACATATTTATGTACATATATGTATGCATATTTTAAGCAAATTACTGCTTTTATTGAGATAAAAGTAGCAGAAGTACCAAGTTTTGATACAGATTTAGCAAAATTCAGGACAGCTGGATGAAATTAGTTAGGTTCAGGTTGCTTATTTGAGAGAAGACTGGGACAGAGAAAGTGAGCTACAGGGACGGCAAAACAAAAGGGTAAAAAACCCGCAGAAAATAATAAGGTATGCAGATGATGCACAAAACTGTAATAATTAACTAAGGGTAATTTGCTGAACAAAGCGGTTTTTAACAAAAGGAATGATCTTGCTGTAACAGATTTGAGAATGTTTTGTCTGGTGAGAAAAGAGTTAACTGTTAACTATAAGGTTGGAGATGTACCTCCTCAAGGCCAATTTTAAACAATACTCTCATGTCACTATGACAACTTTGTCTTCGTCTAGACTTTAGTATAAAAATAGTTTAGTTTGTAATGTACAGCTTCTTGCTACAGGACTGAGAGCATAACTGTTTGTTTAAACCAGCCTTGAAGTTGAGAATAAAAGGCCTGTGTTACTTGTCTGAATTTGCGAGCCTGGATGGAGCTGCGACTCCCCAGCCACCCAGCGCTGTTTTTGCTTTCCTGCCTTAATAAATACTTCGTGAATTTATTTCGAACTCTAGCTATTTCAATTTCAACTATAACAAACCCATTTGGGGTTACCTACTGGCAGCCTTGCCCTTGATGAGTGCAGAACTAAATCAGGACAATGAACCATGAGTTTTGTTTTGACCTTACTACACAAGTCAAATGTGGTTTTGTGATCAGGAAGGTTGGGGAGCATAGGGTGTTTTCTCTGGCTAATACCTGGACAGGCAGATCACACTGTGTGGTATCACCACATCAGTGCTCTGAAAGCATCAGCATCTTCCACCTTTTCCTGAAATATTGCTTTGGACTCGGTTCTGTAGGAACTTAGACTTTGTGGCAGGTCAGAGACATGCCCAGTGCTACTTTGATGGTAGGGAAGCTTCAGACACATCCATCCCAGAACATGCTACAATAGGAAGTGAAATGCTGTGTTAGGCTAGTTAACTATAGGTTAACTTGAGCCAGCTAGCCCTATAAGTCTACAGGAGTGTCAAACACCAGCTCATGTGGTACTATGCATCTTTAATGCTCCAGCATTTACACGTTATCGTAAATCTTGTATTATTATGTTTCTTTTATTCCCTTAAGAAAATATGAATATAGTAGACCTTAAGCTTGGTAGCATAAGCAAGTGAACATTAGTTAACCTGCTGTATTAACCCAGCAACTAATTTTTCATCAGTCTGAACAGCCTAGTAACTATTAACCAGTGTCTTATGAACAAGTTTGAATAGATACTCAGGTGTTTGTTGCACTCAGCCATATAAACGGCACCAGAGGCAACACTCTGAGGGAGATCCTGGAGGACCTACTGATGGACTCCCCCATACCTGCAGACTCCAAGAGTGCCCAGAGACGTCTAAACACAGGGGTGCAAAGATACATGTGGATGGTCTACAAAAAATCCTAAATGGTTAGAAGTGACCTGCCTCAATGCTTGACCTGGTGTCTCCTTGCCTAGAAGGTAGGACTTCTGCAGGGAAGTCTGCAGAAAAGTCAAACAGCTATAAATACTGCTTTTTATCACTCTATGTTTATCCCAATAAGCAACTAAACTTGATATCTTAAATTACTTGCCTCTAAAATTGTGTATCTGTCCCTTTGGGGAGTTTTGCCCGTGAGAAATTCCCTCTGTCCTTCTGTGACTGTATAGAAAAAGCTCGATTCCTTTATGGTAAATTATATTTATTTTGAACAGCAGTGCTAATGACACTTCCACTGACAATGATGACTTCAGGCGTATCAAGTACACACAGTAAACAATATGTTATTTTGATTTGTAAGTATTCCTTCTTGGGCTTCCATAGCAGTGACTTTTTCTGGATCTATTATGATTATAGCCACATGAAGGTTGTGGTCAAACAGACTAAATCCCAAAACCAGATTATTTGTTTACCCAAAAACAGGGGGGAAAAAAGAAAAATCAGAAAATGTCACAGTTTCTTTGGAATTGAGAATTCTTCTAAAATGGAAGTGAGGGGGGGTTGCCTGATAATGCTGAGATCTTTCTCTTTTGACAGAAGAAATCTAAGATTTGGGTTTCCTGAAGTTTATTCTGGAAGGAAGGAGTGGCATGTTCTGACATTTTTCTCTGGCTCTTTGGCTCTATAAAGTTCAAAATGTATATAAGCAGCTTTCTCCTTAGATGTCCAAATATTGCACAGAAAGGTGTAGACCAAAATTTTGGAGTTAATACATAACTTACCTTTTTGTAGAGATGATGGCAATCAGAAAATTAAAGAAGTCTGTATTGGCCAAGACATAAGGAGACAATTGGGATTTTCTTTAAATTTTTTTCAAAACTGACTAGTTTTATATTTTTTTTTTACTTTCTAAATCTTTTGACAAGTTAGTTGATTGTTGTGGTACTCTCAAAACTAGCCATCTACAACATCATCTTTTATCATCACATACCAGGTTAACTTCAATAACTAGCTAGCACACCTTGCCCTGGCATGGCCACCAATCCCCCACAAGGTCTCAAATGTCCATCTACTGTTCATGCCATTTCTTCATACTCTTGTGGCTAGTCCCTCTGCTTCTTACTTCTGCTGTCTTCTCCTTGTCTTTCCTCATCCAGATCTCTCTTCATTAACTGTTCTCCATTCATGAGCTATTTAATGACTTAACAGAACCAGCCACAGCTGCACCTTGTCTACATCATCCAACCCACCACCCCTGAAGCCAGCCCACAGCTGTATGTTATCGATGATAATCAACCCAGCTTCATTCCTCTACAGTTGGTAATATAAGATTCCAGTAAAAATACTGGAAGCAGCTTATAGGTGTTCTAACAAAAGTTTAGTAGTCTTCACAGACAATGGGTCCATCTGATTTCATTTCTGAAGCAATCAATGAAATTATACTGAGAACTGAAGTATTGTTCATGTATGATTGCAGTATAAATATTAAAGAACCACTTCTTCAGGTGTTCTGTTTCCAGATCCATGGACACTAGGAAGATTCTCCTGAGCTATGAAGAAGAATTGTTAGGCTCAGGATTTGTACTGGCCTATGTTTTTTCTGTTTATATCTTTAACTGAGTTTACAGAAATTGCTTAGGGACAAGCTTGGAAATATAGATAGGCTCTGAAGGGCTTTGTAGGTTTAAAATGCTAAAGCTGTATGGGCCAAGATGTTGAGTGTCTACAGGGACAGTTCTGCATTACCCCAGAGATTATCCTGACAATCCCAAAGCTCTGGGGTCCCGTGCAGCAGGTATTTTATATTTTGCTTTAATTTAATTACTCTGCCTCTGAACCATGACCTATTTGCTTTAGTCCTTTACAGTGTTACTCTGAACACAGTAAAATTAATGTCTTCCCTGTCTTTTCTAAGGCTGTGATGTGAATGCTGCTTTCACAGTACATCCTTATGAGATACTAATGTTATGATTCTTTCTGTTGCATGGGAATGAATGAAGACATTAAGGCTGGGGCCCTGTTTGCGATGCTTATTCCTGCTTCACCACGTGTTCTAAAGGGCAGCTGTGTTTTAGCACTTCAGTGTACGTTTCCCATTGACCAGCTGCAGTCTTCAGCTATGCGGGATCTATGATTCTGACAGGGTTTTTTCAAGAATTGATGAACACTGTCTGTTGCTTCTCAAGAATGGGCCTCTTCTATGACCTGGAGACTTCCCGTTTGACAAAAATGCAAACTATTTCCAGCAAAACCGAAACACTTCCACAAGGTTTCTGCAGTCCTTCCACTCTTTAACTACATCCTTTCTAGTAGGTGAGCTATATGAGCACAGACGTTTACATACAATGCTGGATCACAAGCAAAGTCCGTCTAGTGTGACCAAGGAGATGTATACAACTCCTATATCACTAATATGCCAAACCCTATAATTTGACGACATAATAATGAATAAGTCTAGATAGCGTGCCTGAAGTTGCTTAGCACTTCCTAACTTGGAAACTGCAAACCCACTCTTTTGAATTGTTCTGATTTGTATTCTTTTTACAGTGTTTCACATATCATTTCTTCAGTTTACGTTTGACTTCTCTTGCAGAATCTGGGCTTTGTCCATGTTCTCCGAGAAACTGCACTGGTTGTAGGTGGCATTATTTCAGCAGCTGGGGGGCTGCAGAGGTGGCCTGTGAGGACACCAGGGGCTGCACCATGCCAGCTCCAGCTGGCTCTGCAATGGCCCCACCGCAGTGCACGGCAGAGCCCATCACAGGCACTGGTGGCACCTCTGGGAAAATGTATTTAAGAAAAGGCAAAATGCTGAGAGAAAAAAGGGCACCACCAAGGCCAGGGTGGTAGGAGGGGCTCCACTGCAGAGCTAATGCCACTCCAAAGGGACTGTGGTGCATGGATGGGCCTCTTCAGGGTGAAGGAAACAATATGAAGGAAGAAAAGAGTGAGGAGCAAGGAGCAATACACAGAAACCATGGTGCCCTGAGCCCAACCATCACCTCAGGAGGTGATGCAGTGTGACCTGCAGCTGTAACAAGGTTGGTGGAGACAGGGATGGAGAACAAGGGGCAGCTGGTGTAACGTGGACCCTGGGAAAAGGGGCGGAAAGTTGTTTTCCCTCTATGTTTAAATGTTTGTCTTCTTTGGTTCCCAACACCCAAGTCAGTAATTGAAGGTTTATGTTAATTGGCAATAAATTAAGTTCAATTCCCCTAGTCAAGTCTGCTTTGCTTGCACCAGTATTACAAATAACTCATGTAAAATTTAAAAACAAAAATTACTGGGCTTAGTTTATCTTATGGACAATATACCTGTGTTCTGCTGGATTTTACTTTCAAGCCATATTTTTGTCAGCTTTCACAATTAAAAGCAGAAGTGCAGGCTATTATTTTTACTTTATGTAAAGATTGTATTAGGTTAACGCTGTATATAATGCAAAGACTGTAGAAAAACAATGAAGATAAAATGAGAAATAAAGAAAATACAGGGCTCTCACAACCACAGAAATGGGGACTGTGTTTTGCTGAAGATTAATTTGAGCTAAATTACCAGGTTTCCAGAATAGAAGCTAATTGAGTATTTTAGGAAAAAGTGAAACCAGAGTAGAAGAAATAAATTTTGGAGATCTGAAATACATAAATTGAGCGTAGCAGAAAAGTGAAAGAGGCATGTATCCCTTTAATTCACATTGTCAGTTACTCTTCTAATAGTGAAAAGACAAGACATTTTTTTTTTTACAAAATTTATTTAATAATTTACTGCTATTAATGTGTGGGCACCCGTTTGTATGCATTTATAGGCTGATTTTTGGTTTGATTGTTATAAGCTTTTATCCAAAATAACTTCCTCCAAAGTATGGTGATTTTTTGAAAACTGCAGTTTATCTCAGCATTTGCTAGGAAATAACTATTGATCCTTCAATTTTCCTATACTATGTCAGCTTTTTTCCTGTTAGTGAAAGATGGCTCTGGCTTACCCGATTAGAGTGGGTCTTCCTGATCCACCTTTTTTTCTAAGTGACGAGTCAAATATATAGGAAAATATATATATTTAGTCCTGATAAAGGACTTTCCAGGTTTACAGTAAGGTTTTTATATTATTTTGGTTTATGTTTTATACATTATAAACGTCTCATGGTTCCACAGGCTTTAGATATCTGGATGTTTCTTAGAAGTCTTGTGTACAGTCCTGCCAGATTCCTACTATAGGAAATCAGTAATATCTAAATTGTGATAGGCAGTAATAGTTTCCATCTGTTTCTGACATCAGGCAGTTTTGTCTTCTGTATGCATGTTAAAAAGACACCATTACTAAAACTTTAGCTTCCATCTGCTCTCACACATCAACATAATCTTGACTTTACACAAGCCTTTTAGGACCACACAGGGTAAACAATGAGTGAAATGAATACAAATACTGGCAGTATTTTGTCTTATGCTGCTTAGTGGGTATTTTAGGGTTACTGCTAACATGGTTGCTTCTTGCATGTCATTTTATACAATGCTACAAAATGTGTCTGCAATGTTTACTGCATATTAGTCAAACTAAATGGCATTACTGGGACAGAAAAATTTATGACTACACCTCATAAAGGACATCAGAGAGTTAAAATATTGTATTTTGCTGGTTCAGTAAGAAAGGGTTAGGAACTATAAGTGGATTGCACAGAGAAAATTGCAGCTGTTAAGAACTACTTAAAGAATGTAATGCTGAAAAGCATAGTTTTAAATCTCATTAAAATTGTAGCACAAACTGACAAAATCAGAAAACTCAAAGCTAAGGTCATCGCCCTGTTGTTAATGAAAGCTTCTTCTGTAAAAAACAAATTGCAGGAGTGTCACAACCTTAACATGATGGATTCTGATTTAAGTGCATTTGAGGAAATTTATATGAATCAAATGACTGTACATGAGCAACCTAATTCAGTTGAAAACATATTTGAATTACAATACTTAGTCAAGCTGAGGGATTTGTATAAAGATTGTTGAACCTGATGTATGCACTTTATTATTTTTTACACCATGATGTAGGGTATTGCATCAGATTGGCACCAGCCATAAGAAAGAAGGAAGGAAGAAAATTTTACCATTTGCTACCCATTCATATACAGGCATCAAATGGTAAAAGTAGAGAAAAAATACATAAGCATTCTATGCATTCCATTTTTACAAGGCAGTTGTTAGTTATTTGTGAAATAATGTATAGTATTAACAGCTGACAGTATAGTTAATGCCACATTCCAGCTGACTAGCAGATTGCAGAACTACTCATGACTGCAAGCTGTATTTGGAAGAATATATTTGAGTAAGAAGACCAACACATTGCATGTAACCTGAGCATATGATAGTCCTGTTGTAATTTAAAACGATGGGGATTTAAGACTTCGCAGAAAGCCTAAGCTAACACTCCTCTTAGTCTTTTTTCCTTATCATCTTTCTTCTGCCTACTCCTTTTCTCCCTACACCCAGATAAAAATAAAATTACCTTATACATTTCCATAAGTTTCTTATACTAATTCAAAATTATCATGAAACCTTTCTAGACCTACAGAAGGCATTGTACATTTCTCTTCAGGAAATAAAGCCCTATCTTAGAAACTTTCTTAATGCTTTGTATTTAAGTTCATGAAGGTTGCTGGGAATTCTATATGTAATATTGATGAAGATATGCCAGGCAATTACGTATGCTGGGGACATGACGGAAAAAATAAAGCACTAGAAAGCTTTACACTGCTGTGTCTCACTGCTGTGTGCTGTCTGTCTTGAAGGGCTGGCTCTGCCAAAGTTCTGTTTTGATGTGAACTTAGAGAATCAGGGTACAAAAGTTAGGCTGAAGTCATTAGAAATATATGTTTAGTCAGGTCTTCAGATCATGCTTTAATATATAATGGGATTGAGAAACATTTCCACCTCTTCAGCAGAGACTTGCTTATTTTTACAAACAAGAGATGTTCTCCCCACCATAAATAAAAAAAATGTTGGTAACATGGAAGTCATATTGCTCAAATTTTGTTGGTAATAATGCACAAATTTTACCCAGTTTTCTGGCAACCAAGAGATTTTTACACACTTGCCAGTAGGATATGCCCCAGCGTACGATGGGGAGATTATGAGGTGGAAGGGTTCCTCTTCTGTGCAACTTTACTTCTATTTTTTTTGTTTTCCTAAAGCACTTTCAACCCATTCTCCTGCTGATGTATCCCTTATAATGATCTGTTTTCTCTTTCCATGTAACAGAAAGTGCTCACCTATTAAGTGGATAGCTCCAAATTAATTTTTGCCTTTAGATTCCAACTTGTGTAAGTAGAATGAGAGGGGGTTTAGTGCCTGCGAAGGAAGTGGGTAAGCTCTTTGATTCACGTATGCCTTTGTCACTGCGAAGATTTCATCAGGTTGCTGAGTCTGGCTTTCTCTACGTCTTTGCTTAGTAGTTCTGCTTATGTCAATGCAGAAGTTACCAGAAATGTTAGGGGGGAAATTAAGGCAAAAGTATAATTCATCTGTCTAATACATGTAAATCATGTTTTAAATTACAGGATAAACTTATGGAACAGTATGTATTTGATGCTGTATTTGAAACATTTTACAGCAGCCATACTATATAACTAGCTATATTCTTTCACTTCTTCAACATATTATGTTTTTTGCTTCAACAAGTATTCATTCAAAGCTTATTTTACAATTAGATTCTCACCACGCTGTGTTCATATAAAAGCTAACTCCAGTGAACAAGGCCAGTTTAAATTTCCAGGAAATTACAATAAAATTGAAATGGAAGAAGAGTTCCTGACATGCAGAAAGCACAAACAGAATTACATGTAAAAGAAACTGAAGAAGAATTTGGCCTTTTTTCCAGCACGATGTTTCTAAATGAAAATTTAAATCAGCATAGTCCTCCTAGGACTGGATTTTTATGGCTTGCAAAGGTATTAAAATCATTAATGTTGATATCCAGTAGAAAATATCTGACAGATCCTCTGTTGAAGTTTGGGGGTTGATAGCATTTTTCTCTCTTCTTTTCTTTTCTTTAGGTTTTCTCTTTTTTCCCTGAAGAAAAACTGCATGCAACACACCAAAAAGTGTCACGGTGCTTTTGTAGTCACTTAGAAATGACAATCATTTACAATATGTAATGCTGTGAACATTGTAAGTCTTTAAAACCCAATCAACAGTTCGATGAACGTTTATATGCATTAAAGAATGCTCTCAAAGCAAAAGGAAAATTTGAATGAGGCATATGAAGTATACCTTTAGTAACACAATCTGGTTCAGAGGATTCATAGTACTGAAGAAAGACTAGGATTACCATACAGGAAACAACCAAAAGTGAATTATTTATATTGTGGAAACCTTTCTGTCAGGTGTAATTGGAGAACAAATATGTGAAAAGGTTAAGGAAGCAATTATGTAAATTCATGAAAATTTACATACATGTGAAGTTCTGCTGGGTTTAGAGATTAGGAGAAAATAGCAGAGAAAGTTACCTCTATCATGCCACATGCTGTCTTTTCCTAGACATCAGCCGGTGGGCACTGTCTGAGGCGAGGAAATTGTAATGGGTAAACTTCCAGTCTGCTCAAATCCAGCTGCTGCAGTCTGTTAGCGCTATGCCTTCGTTTTACTCTGTTACAGTGTACCATAATTTCACTGAGATGTCCTCAGACTGGGACCTGATATGTAAAACCAAATAGATTATATTTTCTGCCTTGTTTGATTTTGAGTTTGGTGAGGGTTTTTTAAGTTTTATTTTCTAATGGCAAATGGTTGCAAACTTTTGTGCTGGCGCTTGAAACTCTGACACGGGGACCATGCCATCTCACTTATGGTTTACCTATCAGAAATTTCAGAACCTGAAAATCTTGAGAGATTTTCCCATTCTCTGACATTTTTCAGTGTTCATTGGAGTTACTTTTGCAACATTGAGAGAATTCAAACAACAAATGACTAAGAAGGTACTAATCACATATGTCACATGTTGCATATACTCACATGTAGTGGGTTGTCCCTGGTCAGCAGCTAAGCACCACTTGGCCGCTTGCTCACTCTCACCATTCCCAGTGGGATGAGAGAGAGAATAGGAAGAGAAAAAGTGAGAAAACTCATCCACTGAAACATAGATAGTTTAATAAGAAAGTGAAAGAGGAAGGGAGGGAGGAGGGGAAACCCTAACAAAAGTGATGAGTGATGCAAAGGTAATCACTTGGCACATCCTGGAAGTAATTGATATCCAGCTAGTCTCTGAGCAATGGCTGCCTACACCCCCCAACCCACCCACCCCCCACCCCACCCCCACCACCCCCCCCTGCCTCTCCTCAGCAATAAGAATTGCTGGATATGACATTATATAGTGTGGAATACCCTTTTGGTCAATTTAGGTCAGCTCTTCAGATTGTGTCCCTTCCCACCTTCTTGCACATCCCCAGTCTACTTGCTGCAGGGGCAGAGCAGAAAAAAGACAAAGCCTTGACTGTGCAAGTACTGCTCAGCAATACCCAAAACACGCACATGTTATCAGCACTGTTTTAGTCACAAAACCAAAAAAAGAGCACCATATGGACTGCTAGGAAAAAAAATAAATCCCATCTCAGCCAGACTCAGTACATCACATTAAGAGAAAGCAGACATAAATGTTGACTTAAGAACTTGCATATTTATGTAATACTGAATACTTTTTCAATCCATTGGTCCAAATCCTTCAAGTTTGACATTAAGATTGGAGTGTGACTAATGCTTCTGAAATACTGGAGAGAAAATAAGACAAGTGGACTAGGTGTCACACAGATATTTATACCCACATATCCATCTCAGGGGTGGTTAAATGTTTCTAGAACCCAGCAATGACTCCAGCTTGAAGCACAGTTTGACTCTGGGACTCAGTTCTGTGTGAAGATTCAAGTCATTTCACAAGCTACTATATATTTGCATGTAAAACAGTTCATCAAAAAACACATGACAAACAAATACAATACATCAGTTATTTAAGATTTCTTCTCCTTGCGTTGAAATACAGTCACTTCTGAGATGCAAGTTAATTACCACAGGAACCAAATAAATGAATTTCAGACTGCAGTAGAAATCTGACAGTTGGTATATAGTTGTCAGAACTCACATTTAGCTGTGCCACTCATTTGTTTCTTTTGAGCTATAACAGGATTCCTGTAACAAAAGGATCTGAAGCCTTGACCCAAGCAATCAGTACTTCAGTGGACAGTTTACTTAGAAGATATCACAGAGTAATTCCTTCATGTGCTGGGATACTAGCTGACATTAGTGTGTCAAATCACCACCACCTCTTCAGGAGTGACCCTAGCAGGCTGCTCAGTCAAGAACAGACAGCCTATCCCTGGAAGTGTTCAGGGCCAGGTGGGATGGGGCTTTGAGTAACTCAGTATAGTGGATGGTGTCCCTGCTCATGGCAGGGAGGTTGAAACTGGATGATCTTTAAGGTCCAACCCAAATTGTTCTATGATTTTATGATTCTATGCAGTTTAGACTAAGGGAATAGATGAACACACTGGACACAGCTGTAAGACTCCAGGCTGAACTGTGTGTGGATGCCAACTGCACTAGGTTCTTTTACAAGATGCTGACTGGGACCTGGACTAAGGACTTTTGCAAACGTACCTCTCAATGTTTTGCCCAAAATAAAACATTTAGGAATTATACTTTTGTCTCCTATTTTTTTTTTCTGATACTTTAACCATAAAATCAACCTCTCAGCTATTTTTTCTCGGTTGCTATATATATTTAGCATGGAAATTTTAAAAGCCTTGTCGATGCCCACAGGTAGAAAGTGCAAAATGCATTTCCAATAGAGATTTGAATTACTAAGGCAGCACCTCTACAAACCCAGCTTCCTTGCTTCACCCACAAAGGTACCACAGCATTTGCAGTTCAAGTCTGCCTTCACAAAATGATCCGTTGGAACTTGTGAGAACATTGACTGTCTTCGTTACTGTGGCTACATTTGTTAAAGATTTTAATAATAAGAGAAAAACTGTATTAACAATCTTGACCATACACTTGATTTCTTAATTACCACATTCAAGTTTTTTTTAAGAAGTCATAGGCAGACATATTTTCTACTCAAATAAAGTAGGTTTTTTACCTTTTGCTTTGCCAAGAACATATGCATCAAAACCAAGAGCCTATTTGCAAAATATTGTAGAGGTCATTTAGAAATCATAGCAGTTTACAAATGGCTGTATTTTGAAGCTGTGTGTTAGCGAGACAATTCTCCTTACTTTTCCAGTGAAGAGTACCTTCTCCTTGTAAGGTGCAACTGTGTATAGAGACATATCTCCTAAAATCTGTATCAGAGGCAGTGTAAAAGGTAAAACTAGCCTATGCAGAACTTTGTAGTAATGTTGCTATGCAGCTTTTGATATCCAGTTAGCAAAGAACATTGCAGGATTGCCAATATTTCATAAGGTGATTTTTATATTCTTGTTGAGTAAGTATATCTGCATTGATTTGGAAAAACAGCACAAAAGGTGCAAAGTTGTCTTGAAAGTTTATTTTTCTCACAATCTGTCTGCCACAAATTGCTCTGATATTTGAATGTCTTGAATGCTGGCCAGACCCAATCTTGTTTTGTCTTTTGGCAAAAATACCATTCTTTTCAAAAGACACAGCACATGGTCACCTATGAAGCTAGCCTGTGAGTCATGACAAGTCCCTACATGTGAAGTATGCTTTGGCTGAGTGTTGCTATAAATTGCAAATATCAACTAGTATGAATTACAAGGTGATTTTTTTTTGTCATATTGCAATGAGATTTAAAGTTTTCAAGGGCTAGAACTCTTAATATTCTGGCTGCCAATACACATAAAGGTGAACCTGACATTTCTTCGCAGCCTATATTATATGGCTAGTCAGGTTAGGCTCACTACGGTGCATACTGCATTTGTAACAAATTATTGGTAGAGATACGCAAGGAATAAAATGCTAATTGTGACACATATAGAAGGACCATAAAAGGGGAAAAAAAAAAAAAAGACTCTCTAGGAAAAGAAGACACAAAGAACATTTCTTGCCATGGTGAATTGACCTTGGCAGACTGCCAGCTGCCCACCCAGCTGCTCTCCCACTCTTTCCCCTCAACAGGACAGGCAGATAAAAGACAGAAAAGCTTGTGGGTCGAGCTAAAGACAGGGAGATCACTTATAAATTACCATCATGGGCAAACCAGACGATTTGGGAAAAAAGTAGTTTATTGCCAATTAAAAATAGAGTGGAATAATGAGAAGCAAAGACAAAAACTGAAACACGTTTTCCCCGTCCCCTTGCCCCCTTCCCAGGCTCAACTGTACTCCTTCATTCCCAACTCCTCTACCTCATCCCCTGAACCAAGCGGGGGTTGTGGTCAGTCTATAACAGTTCATGTTTGCTGCTATTTCCTCCTCACACTTCCCTGCTCCAGCATGGGTCCTTTCCACCGGCTGCACTCCATGATAAGCCTACTCCAGCATGGAATCTCCACGGGCTGCAGCTTACTTCAGTGCACATCCACCTGGTCTGCTGTAGGGTCCTCCATGGGCTACAGCTGGCAAATACCTGCTCTGGCATGGTCCTTTCCATGGGCTGCAGGGAGAGAACCTGCTGCACTGCGGTGTCTCCAAAGGCTGCAGGGAAATCTCCCTCTGGCACCTGGAGCACCTCCTCCCTTCTCTCACCTTGGTATTGCAGGGATGATTCTTACACTTCTTTTTTTCTTGTCTATTCATTCTTGAGAAGAGTTTTGCTCTTTCTTAAATAAGTTTTCCCAGAGGTAGTACCAGCTTCACTGACGGGATCAGCTCTGGCCTGTGGTGGGGCCATTGAGGACCCATCTGGAAGCAGCTGGAAGTGGCTAGAACTGGCTGTGTGCAGCACAAGGCATCCTCTGGCACCTTTGCACAGAGCCCTCCACACACCTCCCCTGCTGCCAAAACCTTGCCACCCACACCCAGTACATTTGCTTTCTTGATCTGAGGAAAATACTAGAAAGTATGCTGGGTTTGGCCAGGACAGGGTTAATTTTCTTCATAGTCACTGTGGGGCTATGTCTTGGGTTTGTGCTGAACGCAGTGTTGGTAATACAGGGATGTTTTCATTATTGCTGAGCAGGGCTCACAGCATCAAAGGCTTTTCTACCCCTCACCCCACCCCACCAGTGAGGAGGCTGGGGATGCCCAAGGAGCTGGGAGGGGACACAGCCGGGACAGCTGGCCCCAGCTGGCCAAAGGGATGTTCCATACCATAACACCATGTCATGCTCAACATACAGAGCTAGGGGAAGAAGAAGGGAGGGGCAGACATTTGGAGTTAGGGCATTTGTCTTCCCAAGTAACAGTTACGCATGATGGAGCGCTCTTTCCTGGAGATGGCTGAACACCTGCCTGCCCATGGGAAGCGGTGAATTAATTCCCTGGTTTGTTTTCCGTGTGTGCATGGCGTTTGCTTTACCTATCAAACTGTCGTTATCTCAACCCACGTGTTTTCTCACTTACTCTTCTGATTCTCTCCCCCATCCCATATTTGGGGAGGGGGAGTGACTGGGTGGCTGTGTGGTTCTTAGCTGCTGGCTGGGGCTAAACCACAACACAAGGACAAAATTAACATTCCCTATAGTCAGTAAAAAAAAAAAAAAATCTTGTCATCTGTTCTTCACATTACATTTGCTGATATGCATTTTGATATTTTAATAGTTTTCTTGTAATAAAACAGCTTATGGAAACAGAAATCTCCTAGACCTTTTGAAATGATTCACAATAAAAGGAGTATGTCTGCCAAGATGCCTCAAAATAGTTGGATCCCCAGGTGTAGTGTAAATTTTTGAAAATGTTTACAGATACTGAGAGTTTCCAACATGGGATAAGTGTCTAATCTTTTTGTGGAACGTCTTGTCCTAGTTCTCATTATTTCTGGCACAGGAGGGTAAATTGCATGCAAGGTTCATCATTTCCTCCTGCTGTTGGAAATCACTTTCTTTGAAAAATAATGTATGGAAATTACTTTCTACCCATAGCTTCCCTTAAATTTGCTCTTGTTGATAGCATCCTTCTTTATGCAGACCTGTAAATCAGTACTTGGAAATGGGGTAAATGGACCTTTTTCTTTCAATAAAGCCTTTCCTAAGGCAGTTACCTATACTGTAGAGAGCCAAAGCATGACATTCTAGTGGCAATACCTGTAGGGAATGGTGCCAGCATGTGGGAAGTTGAGGGAGGACAAGGGGAATGAACACTACCTCTGTGATGCCATACCTTTAGGAATTGATTCAACTACCTTTGCTTCCCCAGGGGTGGATTAAGGAGTAATTACTGTAATTTAAGGTCAAGAGGAGGAAAAGACTGTTATGTCAGCATGTGGAATGCTGTTGAACCCTGTCTGTTATACTGGAGACAAAGCTTTGTTTCATGCACTAGGCTTTTCAAACATTTGCATTTACAGATCTTTCATATTTATAGGGTCCTCACCTATTAGCAAATACAATTCTTTCCTGGAAGTCCAGTATTTCCAGTTTGGAATGGGTTATTTCCATACCCTTCTTAGGAGTCCTTCAAGCCCTCTCTTTCTCTTCTGTTATCTTGCCTTTTGGGATAAAGAGAGGTCTCTATCTGGTTTCATTCATCTGTAGTTCACACAATTTTTGGATGTTTACCGATGTATACAGCCTCTTGTTTAGTCAGTAAGCATTTACATAGCCTTTCTGCCTTTGCGCACCTTCTTTTCATACCCTCCGTATAGGCAGCAGGAAGAAAGAGAGAGAAAATGCCTTGCTCCTCCCCGGTCCACTCTTCTCAAGTGAAGAAGAGTGCCAGCAGTGAAACAAAGACAAGCAATATAGTTTTGCTTGAAGGTCTTATTACAAGGATTAGTAATACCTGCTTAAAGGTAATAGTATCAAACGTGCTCTAAGGTCCAATGCTATTTGTTCCTGGATCTTCCCATATATTTAGGTTGCTACTTTATTTAATTAATTAACTGCTGTTAAGCACTCGTCAAATATTAGATTTTTCATTTATGGATGCATTCATATCTCTGTCACTTTTGGACAAGCTGTCCAATAATAATATATCAATTAGCATGAAACTCATATCCTGAATTTCTGCTGTTGAACAGTCATCCATGCATCTGATGGCTTGATATTTTTACCTACTATTTCGTGTAAATCTTCTCCATTGCAGCCTACAGATTAAGTAATTTTTTTCCCCTCCTGTTTATTAGGTGTTACTACATTGTCTTAAATGTGATTTGTTTTTAATTATACAAACAACTTATCTTCTGGTTAAGTATTGCAGATTTTCAGCTGAATGCTTTCAGTAAAGACAATAAATAAAGCTGACTTTCCCACAATTTATCCTATAAAGAGATGGAGGAATAAAAGCTGCAAAATGGTCAATGTTCTTGCAGAAGAATTAATCTCCTTTCTGTTTACTTATGGCAAGAAATCCATCTGGATACTTCTTGCCAACTGCTTCTTGCTGACTGTATTCAGTGGGCACAAAAATAATTTATTTTGATGGCATGTGGTTTTTAACTTGCAGAAATGCACACAGTAAGTTGTTTTCTAAGTTGCTGTATAAGTTGCTATAATTAATATTTCTCACCAAACATACTAATGTAAATTTATAATACAGATGCCTTTAAACATGGCAATTGCAATGAGACCTGGGCAAAGTTGTAATAGCGTTCTAAGGATTCAGAAGAGATTTGGGAACCCTATGAAACTCTGCAAACAGTGACGTGATACGGAAAAGGCAAGTGATACTGCCCCACCGGTGGCTGTCACCAGTGTGTCTGTCCCATTGCAGCCATAATGCTTTGTTGTCAGTGTGATGGGGAAGTAAAAGCCACTGCATTAAGAGCTAATAATATTTGAGTGAGCTGCATAACATATTAAAAGCAGTTTTAACATGGCAGCAGTATTTATGCATCTTTAAACTGGCTGGACTTCATGTTGTACACCTACTCGAAGCTAGGAAGCTTCTTGCAATCAGCATTGCTAGCGCAGAAAGGATTTTGAAAGTACTTGCTTACTTGCTACTTACAGAAAAGAGTATGTGGATTGTTACAGTGTTCTAGTATTGGAAATACAATTGCTATGTCTTTCTAAAAAGTTGTTTTTAGAGATATAAGAGATTTTTTTGTCTTCGCAGAACTCAAGTTGATGATTTTATTTGTTTGGTTTTAATATTACATAAACTCTATAATTCCCTTTTGTCTTTGTTTCAAATTGAAGATTTTTAAAAAATACTCAAATGCAAATTAACATCACCCAACATTTTGTCTCTATCCGTGCAACTTTGTAGATTACCTCTGATAATAGGATTCGTATGAATTAGGTTTATTAAGGTTTCGAGCACTTCTTAGCATCTTTAAACAACGTACTTTGTTGTGTGTTCTAGCATAAAGACAAAAGATGTCATTCAACACAGACTGGTATGAAAATATCAAACCACTCTGTGATAAAGGGGAAGATTTTGTATGGAATGTCCTAGACAACCTTCAGTTTAGCCAGGCAGAGGCTCAGATGAAGAGGTGTGGGTTTACTGCAGTGAGTCCCTACTACCTAGTTGTTGTGGCACTCAGTGAATGCTTTCTCAGTTCCTGTTTTGCAACACACAGCCTCCTGACTGCTAGTGACTAACTGTATTTAGCATGTTTGCTCCAAAAACCAGGAAGGATCTGCTGTTCATGAGAGGTCAAATGCCTATGGCAGCTATTTGTCTGCATAAATAGTGAGCTTTTAATATTTTGTAATTACATTTTACAGAAATAAATTTATTTTCTAATTAATCATGAACTGTAACCTTGGTTCTTCTACTAAACATACATGTATCTCTGTTGGGCTTAGCACTTTCAAACTGTTGAACACACACAAAAAAGGACAAGTTTGCAAGGGTCTTAGAGGAGGGAGCTTTGGATGCGAAGATGGAAATGAGTAAGTTTGGGGTTTGGTTTGGTTTGGTTTGGTTTGGTTTGGTGTGTTGGGGGGGGGGGCGGGGGTTAAAGTCAATCTTATTTTCAACGTACTGTTCTTATTCTGTGCAACAGAACCTGATTTTCTATCACTAAATCGAGACAGTATCTCTGAATTGTGAAACTGAATCTCCATGACCAGATCATTAAATTTTGACTCTGCAGGTTTTCAGATTATGCTCTGCAAAGGTAATTTTATACAGCCTCTGTTGTGGCAGCTACACCTTGAATGATGTTTGCAATTGTAATGCTCCTGGCTGGAAGACTTTGGTACATCGAGGAATTAGTAGCAGTGAAAAAATCTGTGTAGCAGTTAACCCGCACAGGTGCTGCCTGGGCTGTGCTGCACGTATCCTTGGCCTCAGGGTAAAGGTATCAGCTAATCTTCCCACCTGGCACCTGAGGATGATGTCCGAATCTTGTCCCTGTCTTCATCTTGAAGTACAGCAACCTGTTTTCATGTGAACATCTTTTTGCTTTAGAGTAAAAGGTAATGTAATTAATTACTTCTAAGAAAAATCCTGTCTGACCTCTGGAGACCATAACGCCAGTGACCCTCGGCGTGCGCAGGATCTGCACGGCACGCCTGCCCTGACTACACGCCCCTTTGATGCTGCACGACTTGAGGCTGTAAGGTTATCTTTGCTATCTCCTTTCTCCTTCCCATACTAGCTCTCATAAGTGGTGTTTTAATTGATACCTTACAAAGCCTGAGTGCCCTTCTGCTTGGATCTGTACTGAATACCTGTAGTGATTCCTTACAGCCGGAGAACGGACTGGTCTTGAAGAGGCAGTGGTTAAATGTCAGACTGAGATAAACGGTTCAGTGATATGATAAAAATTATAATGTGCCTTATCTTGCCATTTAATAAATAATTATTGTAGAAATTTAATCCAACATTTTTGGAGACATTTTGATTGTGTCTTAGAAAACGGGACTAGCTAATACACAGCTCAAGAATTTACGTGTAACTCTCACTTCGCTAAAATATATTTGTTTATGAGTCACCAACATAGAAGAACATCTGACAACAAATATTCTCACATCTAAAGGCTCATATTGTTCTATTGTTTCCAAGTAAACCACAGATACTTTGCTAATGATTGTTTCTTGATAGGCTATATATAAATACTCTAGGCTTTTAAAAGTACATATCTGGAGTAAAGAATCAGAAGATTTTTTGTTACTTTTCAGAATAAATTAATTATAGGTAATATTTGTCTCAATAACAAAATCAATATTGATTTTAGTGGATGTTAGAAGCAGCTAACATTTAAGAAAATGGAAAATGCTTTTAGGGCAGTTTTATGATCAGCAATGAGATTATTTGCAATCTGAGGTGAGAGCGTAATGCACAAACGGACAGTATTGTTGGCATATGGACTACAGGCAGCGTGGTTGTCTTTAGCCAAGATTTTCAGTCTTTGATCATGAATTTCACACACATTTCTCCCAAAACCATTTGAATTATTATTATTCGTAATATGTGTCTATAGAGACAGTTCTTATAAACTCTCAAAACCCACCTGTTAGTTTTAAGAAAAAATGAGTATTTTTATAGCACAAGGGAAAAAATTTCTAAACTGTCATATAAGTAAATTTAGATAATTCTGTCGAAGTGCCAATATAAGAATTTGACTCAGATAAGCTCGTCAGATTAATATAAAAAGTCAGCCTAGGTTTGCATGTTATTTATAGACATTTAGGGCTGGAAAAGACTTAAGGAAAGCTGGCCCTTTCTCTTGCTCTTAAGCAGGACTTATCGCTGACATATTTATATAATTTGGTTTTATATTGCATGCTCCTTTTCTTTATCACTAAAGATTGATGATCATCAGTTAGAAATAGTTCTCTAATATTTAATTTGATCTCCCCTGATGTAAAAAAATATATATATTTGCTATGTTTTTTGTTTCTTTTTTCTTTTTTCTTCTAACCTGAGTAAATGTGGGCATTGTCTGATACTTGTTTTCTTTGTAGCAGTCTTCTATACGTTTGATCATCGGAATGTCTTTCACACGTCTATTTTCTCTTTCCTAATTTTTCAAATCTATTTGCTGTACTACTTGCATTGGTGTGTAACTATCTTAGAATTCTATCATGCTGTCTCTTCTTCTGAGGCAAACTGCAAAATTACACGGCTGCCCCAAGGCTGTGTGCAAGGCTTGCTCAGGGAAGCCTTGCAGCCCAAGGTGCAATACATCATGCCCCTCTCAGTGGAAGTGTCATCTTCCACCGAGGCTGAAGGTGAGCCAGAGACTCCGTGCAGCAGGGGCAGCCGTGGTGCAAAACATTTTGTTCCACTTCTCATACATTAAGCCACAACATTTATAATCCAGTCCCATCAACTGAATGAAGACAGCTTTGTCACCCAAGGGAAATCTGGTTCAATTTTATAAGCGGGGCCCATTTCAAACACCTATTAAACAGATAATATGGTCATTTTGAGACAACGTTGAGTCCTCAATTTTTTTGTTGCTTAGCTACCATAGTTCTCCGTGCACTAAAAATATCATATTGGGTGATGGACAAATCTGCAGAATAGCTGTGACAAATTACGAAAATCACTGCAGATGATGGTAAAATTACAAAACGTGGCCACAGTAGGTAAGAATTTAAAATAATCTTGGAAGAGTGAAATTGTTTTTTCATAGTTATTTCTGAATCTGGGTTTATATTTCCATACCTGGCAGTCTTTTAAAAGAAACAGATGGCATCATTTCATTTGTGGGTTTTGTGCATCTGTGATTAGTATCATAGTGAAGTTGCCATATTCGTTCAGCACTTAATTTCAGCAGTACTTTTCTTCTGATGTAGTTGAGGGAAAATGGTTACGTGTGAGAGCCAATGCTATTCTGCATACTGTTTATTATTGCAATCAATAGAATTTATTAGTAATAAATCCAAAATTTCAGGACCAAACTAGTTGAAAACTGATTTGAAAAAAACCAACAAAACAAAACAAACAATAAAAAACCCACAAAAAACAGACAGTATTTTGGGGTTTCTTTTTCAGTTTATCTTGCTGATTTTCTTTCAAAATGTCATGCTGCCTTTCAGGTTAGGAAAATGGCTGGAATTGTAAATGTACGGGTATTTTGGCCAATTCTTACTTATTTCAGTTAAATTTTTACCATAATTCATAAGTTAGTTCTGCCATGACTTCATAATCTTTTTTCTTTCTTATCCATTTTTATGTTCTAAATGCAAAAACTACTTTTCAGAACATAGTTTCTTTCTTCATTCTGAAGTCTTTAGTATTAACTGAACAGCTCTGGAGATTATTTTATACCATTATTAAAAGATGTAGCACTGGACTTCCTTTTAGTCCATAAGAGAGAGTAGTCCTTAATATATAAACACAGGAATTAAAATTTCCAGATTAGACAGCATGCTCAGACTGAGAATGTTCAACACCTACATTTGTTGGACATTGTCACAGCTCTGCAGTCACTGAAATTTGCTTTACATACAGACTTTTGTTCATAAATTAGGTCTTCTGTGGGATTATTTTTAGCATTCCTTTTATTATGCAATAATTAGCAATACTACCTGATTGGCTAATATTTTGGGAGTACTTCAAAAAGTAATATCGTTTGCCCCAGAGGGAAACTAAAGACATTCTAAAATGGTATATTTCATTAAATTACATTTTTTTAAGACTGCAATATCTTGTAAAATATTACAAGGATCTATAGAAAAGATCCATTTCTGATGCCAGATTTTCATTTTTAAATTAGTGGTGTATCACTGAATAATGGCTGTTATTACATTCAAGATACAATTGTTCCCTCATTAAAGCACTTTTGATGTGGATAGAGGCCAGTGTAAATTCTCAGCTCATGTGTAAGGGGCAGAACTGAATGCTGACACTTTTATTGAGACATGAAATCAGGAAAAGAATTTTAAATATGGGTTGAATTAATTATCACATATCTGTTTTGTAATTTTCTCATGAATGAAATCTAAGAATTCCTGGTGAAGTTTTGTGTGATGGAAGCAGAGCTAAAAGCACAGTATTAGAACAATGCGCTTTTTTTTTTTTTTTTTTTTTTAATGCTGCTTATTTTAGACTGAAAGAAATCATAGTGGCTATAATACACATACATGTATAATGTACAACTGCACTTCTTTTGCACCTATTATTTTTATTATCGTTAGCTATAAAATAATGAGCTAATAATGATTTATCATAATCTTTCAGTCTTTTTATGAAGAGAATAACTATGAATTTTGATTGATTTTCTGAAGCATCTAAAGGATCCAGATGGTGGCATTTAGTGACATGTAAAGAATTCTTTACTCCAAAATTCTTTCTGCCATATAAATTAGTACTAGGGCTGATCAAAGCATCAGTCTATAAAAATGATGAGAATATCATGAATGCTTTGAAGTAATTTATATTGAAATATTAAGAATCATTATATTTATACCAGGGCACTTAATACTTCTTTGTTTTTATGATGGGAGAATTTGTCAACAGATCTTAGTATCACACCAATATTAAAAAAAAAATAATAGTGATGGGTAAATCTGTGCTATATTCCTTCTGATATTTCTGTTTAGTGGGCTGAAATTGTGAAAGGTTGTCTGTTTTTGATTTATCAGACTTAAAATTTGCATCTTAAGGGTACCACATAGACATCTCTAGCAGTGGGAAACACATCAGCACAGGTCTCAGGTAAAGCAACACCCTAAAACATGGCAGCTGGGCCAAACTTGCAACCAACTGGCTTCAGAAGCTGGTTCCAGGCAAATTTTTTAAATACAACAGTCCCGGAGCTGCAAGTCCCAGATATCCTGAGGTGTCCCAGACCCAGACAATTCCTGAAAAGTTCCATGAGTACAACGGCAGGGAAACAGTGGTGTGTGGTCATGTCTCCATACACGATTTCAGCTCTGGCAAATGGTTATTTTCAGATGGAGGAGGTTTCCAAGAAAGTTTCTCTGACCTAAATCAAAGGAAAAGTCAATGAACTAAGATTACATATAGGAAGGTTTTGTAGCACCTGAAGATTTATAGAGATGTTGAAGAACACTTAGAAAATTTATCAGTGTGGAAATTTGGGGCTCCTCTTCTCCTGGAAACCCTGTAAACATATAAATCTGTCTGAACACCTGGTTTGCGCTGTAAAATGTGTGTTTGATGACAAAGAAAATAGTAACATACATTTTTCGTTTGCTCAGACTACAGCATTTGAACTTACTGTTTTCCAGCCACTGACTAACTTTGCTGCAAAGTTAAATTATTAAAGACAGAAAATCTTGTGAGGCTTTTATTGTCTCCTTTTAGACAGTGTTGTCCATATTTATGAAGTAATCTGAATATTTCTTCTCATTTGTGGGTACATGCTTTTTATTTTTACACTAGGACTGATCTCAAAAAGCCACACATGTGAGATAATAACATAGAAACTGGAATTAAATATTTGTGTTATGCTCTGCAAAGATAAAGATCTTAATCCATTTCCTTGTCAGAATTGAAATGAGAGGATTTGTCCTTGTGTGACCAAGTAATATTCTCGTTGACTCCAGCTAACACAGTTCGGTTTTATCTTGTTTTTCTGGCAAGTCAACGGATGTAAAAAATGTTAATTCCAGGCAAGATTTTTTTTTGTATCAACCCAGTATGTTTTCATATCAACCCAGTAGGCTGAAGCAGTGGTTCGTGGTGATGCTGGCTGTGTGCAGCACACAGAGCCACAGCAACCAGTGCCCAGGGTGGGTGTGCTGGGAGCTCCAGGTGCTCCCTGGGGATTCAGAGCCCTCGGTGCTGTTTTCCCAGCTGCCCTTCCAGATGGGAATGGGGGAGGGCACTGACCTTGAGCCTAAACCAAAGAACAAATGTTCTTCCTAGGGACGAGTCTGTGTCAACCGGTTAATTGGGAGCACTGTGGGATAAGTTTCTCACAGGGCAGGAGTGCTTAGCTGTACTTATTCTGTAGTATTATTAAAGTCTTGCTGGGTTATTAAAACCATTCTAGACTACACTGCACTGTGGGATTTTACTTTTAATGTGTGGCTATACCTTTGAAATAAATCATGATGTGTGTATATCCTTGACATATCAGTATTCATTATTATTTTAATCACAATAATTTAAGTGTATCTAAACTTTTTCTCAATAATTTCAGGAAATCTTAAATATATCGAATATTAGTTAACAAATTTTGAGCTAAGTGTCCTAGCTTTCTGAAATACTGTACTTGAATGTACTACATTGCCAGTATAGTTGCTGTATATCAGTTAGTATAATTGCTGAATACGAACAGGGCGGTTATTATGGTTTGCAGGTTCATTTTCACAGACTCAGTATATTCCAATAAAAGGTGGTTGAAGGTGCTGGTATGCTTTTCAACTGAGAGAAGAAAAGAAACTAAGCCTACTTGAAGACCTAATAAACCTTGAGAAATTACGTTTCTTACAGTTATAATGTGGTCAGAACTACAAAGTAAGTGACAAATTCTACTCCCAGAATAGTCAAAGGGAAAGCTTCTGTATACCTCAGTGGTTGCCTGGTTTCACTCATAATCTAGTTTGCCAGTTTTCTGAGTCCAAATATTATTTATGTCCCTTATAGCCTCCCATTATTTTATCAAGTAAGTTTATTTGTCAGAGCTTTTGTTTGGAATTAATCACTCTAGGGTTTTTCCCCCTCTCTCTCTTTTTTTTTTTCTTTTTCTTTCCCGCCACTCCAGCCCACACCCTAACAAAGAGACGGGCAGTTATTTATTTTGGAAGAAATTACAATTACACAGCTCACTTTAAAATAACCATTTTTTTTATTTGTATTTTGTCCTTTTAGTCCATAAATCTTCATAACCTATCATAATGATTTTTTAATCGTGCTTTTCACTGCAGTTTCAATAATTTTTAAATTATCCGACTGTAGGAGAAAAAAGATCTCTACCAGCAACTCCAGTTCTGTCTTTTTTTCCTGATATCTTCCATTCTTTTCATCTTTATAAGAATATTACTCAACTACAGAAATTTTGTGGTGAAAGGAAAATTGTTCTTTCCTTGGATGGTCCCCTAAAATCATTGTTTTTCCTGAGTGGTATTATCATGTTAATTTTTGATGAGCCATTGAGGCACAGAAAGTAACTTTTTCTGATTCTATTTTCATATTTTGTGTTCGTTGCTAAGTAGAAGTAAATTAATACCACTTCAATTAAACCACTGAAATTACGACAGCTTATGTAAACTGAGGATATAATATTTGGGAAAGAAAGCATTGAAGTAACAGCATGGCTATAGAAGATGTCCTGCTGAGAAGCTATGTGAGGAAAATGATAAGAAAGCAATACACTGAACTGTCCATTCAACATGTTAATCTATTTTTTAAGTTCCGTAGTATCCTCCTTCCTGTAACGCGTGTGGTGCCATGCTTGATCTTGAGGTACAGTTCTAAAAAAGATTAGACAGGGTCTAAATGCCATTTTTCTCAAGGCCTGTTTGATATGTGGAGCAGGAGTGGAGCAAGTGAATGTAAGTGATGAGTTAAAAGCTACAGTGAAGCTACTTAGGGAAGGAAGCAGAGTGTGAGTATTTAATAAAGCAGGGAAGTGAAGAGAAGGCAAAGGAAGCAGAGGAACTGGCCAGGAGACATGTAGTTAGGAGCAAGGTTCATCCTTCTGACAGAAATTAGCAGACTTAACACTCTGTTTTCTGCTGCATCCTTTGTTGTTCAGCTGGTGTGTTTTTTTCCTTCTGGTAAACATAGCATGGTGTCATGTCCTACCTTCTTCCCTGTTCTGAAGCAGCACATCAGGTGGAAATATTCAAAATTGTTATTTTTCAGAAGCCAGTAATTATTTAAAAAGAAAACATCAATCATATTGTACACATATATATAAACAAATAATAATACATAATAAATAAGTCAAGAAATAGATATAAACACACCTCTGTCTCCTGTGTAGACAAGCGGGAAGCAGTACTGATGCCCGGTGCCAGAGGTGCAGTACTGGTGCTCTGTTTAATAGGATATTGCCAGCCTTTGAACTAAATCAAGAGGAAAAAAGCCCCCATTTTCCTACAGATCTCATTTCATGCATTGGCGGGTAGCGGCAGCTTCCTTGGCCAACATCTGTGTTGGTTGCTTCAGCTTTCAGGGAGCTGCTATTGTACCTAAAGTCAATTCTGTACAATAAGGCTACCTTAATCCTTATCTCAAGCAGTGCCAAGTGTGCCCTTCAAAACCTGGGAAAATCGAATAAAAGCTTCTTCTAACACATGTAAATGATTTTACAGTTCCACAACTTCACTTATCTTTGCAAAAACCCTAAAGTTCTTCAAATATTAGACCTATGACTATGCTGAAATTAATTAAATACAATAAAAGAAATACCCATAAACAAGGAGGGGGAAAAAATAGTAAAAGTTTTGTTTACCATTAAAATAAAGCTAAGGGTATTTCCTAATAGGCCACCAACCAAGTTCTCAAAAACCTGGACCATTACAAAGCAATCAGGAAGAATTGTAGCTCACCATTCTCCAGTGGGGTATGTATTCTTCAAACAAAAACAACAACAAAAGACTTTAAACTGTGAATAAAGATATGCATTTAATGTAAACATAAAACACTGGCATTTAATATGTCTGAAACATAAACTTTGGCATTTACAATAGAAGAATCAAAGTTAAATGTGCTATAAGCATATCCACAATAAAGCTGCAAAAGGCATAATTAGCAATTAGAATAAGATATTTTTTTTACCAAAAGAAGTATTCAGTTAATTGAATCTGTATCAAAAAAGCCATTAGCATTTTCCAGCCATGTTTCATAAGAGAAGAGATGAGTAATTCGCTGTAGTTCTCTAAAATGGCTATGGAAGTCTCATTACAGAAGTCCTGAATACATAAAAATCTCTGAACTTAGAATATAATTTGTCACTATGACAGTCCAAAGTGTAGATTTTAAAAGCCTACTAAGGTAAATGATGCTTGATTCTTATTAATTTCTCTATAACAGGCATTGTCCTTTTCATGTGTCCCTTATACTGTCTTCAGAAGAGGCATGCAGCTATCAGTTCTTGCAAGAGAATCTTCATCTTTTCCCTGATTACAATCTAGTCAAACAGAGTGGTCCGGAAAGCTGTGCATGAAGCTGAGAGAGAAAAATCCTTCAAAAAATTTAAAACAGGTAGAACAGTGGTATCTGTGGAAATACTTTATAATGAAAGACAAAGAGAATAATGAGCAGGATACAAGATAGTTTAAAATAAAACTGGCAATTTTTTTACAGCCAAAAGTTTAACTGATAATTGTTCTTGACACCATATTCACGTCAGCAAGATATGTTTCTGTGGTTAATTCTCCACTCATTTCTGCAAGCCAGATATAAACAATGCTGACCTTGTGCCACTCTAAATGAGTATACCGCAGCAGATTAATATAGAGACTGTTTATCATTCTCATTGACTATTCCTGCACAAATTCCCTTTTTCTTTTCCTCTTTTCTTCTCTTACCCTTTAAATGAGTTCTTTTGCTTTTTTATTTTGTTTCATCTTTGGTATACCTTTTCAAAAATACAAAAATAGGAAAAAGTATATCAAATTTCCTAAATTAAATGACTAATTTCTACTCTAACATTTTTGAGCTCTAAAATCTGGGTTTGAACTTTACAATATCCCTTTTTGATTCCTCTGACTTTGTGATTTATAACATAATTTCTCATCAAACAGGGAAACGGGAACGTAACTTTGAGAAAAATGTAATATTTTTCATTATGCTTTTTAAATTCAAATATTTTAGATGAGAAAAAAAAAGAGTAAAGGCAGAGAAAAATCACTTCAAATGGTCAAAAGAATGGAAAAAGAAACAAAAGTAAACAAAATAATATCCCTAAATATGACCTCTAACACCATGTTGCCATGAGGTTTTTTGAAATGTTTAAAGAATCAGGCAAATTACATATGAAGAAAAAGGATGGCATTACTATTTAATAATTAGCTGCCATTGTCTTCAGTATGGCAGAATTTCATCCTTTGTATGTGGTGAAAACTTATTCTAGCATATCTAGCATAGAAATATTTCTCATCTCCAGTGTGATCTTCAGGAGATCTCATTTTCTTAGATACTATGTGTATAATAAAAATGTTACAAATTGGAAATAAAATATGTGAGAAGGTAGGCTTATGTAAGGATGTTGAAGTTCAGATTCTAATATAACTATCAAGGTTTTTGTGTAGGTCAGTTTAGAGGGGTAAGTAAACTGACATTTGAGGCTTTGGTTTTATACCGTTGCTGTTTTAAGAACACATTGACACAGATTTTGAACAGATTTATTTTAAACTGATGTAGATCCTTTAGGATTTTATGGGGTTCAGGGCTGTATTTTTTTCTATTTCATACTTTCTTACTTGCTTGCTTTCTTCCTCTTTAGAATGATAGAGTGGGAAGAAGATAAATGTGTGTATTTCATTAGTTTCAAAATTTTTGGTGACAGCAAAACAAAAGTAAGTGTTTATGAAGTTCTTTTTGCTGCAAAGTTCAGTCCACTGTGTCAATGACACCTGCAAATAAACAAGCAAGTAAAATTACATTTTCAACCCAAACAGCTGGGTGAGAAGAAGCTTTTGTCATATGAATTTCCAGTCTCATTCTTATGAAGTATTCTTTCACTTTCAGGTTTGACTGGCTCCACAAGATGTTCAGTTCAAGATGTTACCTTTCCCAAGCCCCTGAGCTTCCCAAGCCCATTGAGCATGAGCGTTCCCTAATAGGGTGAGTTAGAAGGACCAAGTTGTCGATAGCAATCCTGCACATTAAAACCTAATGCTTGATGAATCAAGACAAATATATATGCATTGGAACTATATTCAGTCTGTGAGACTGACTGAGGCCACATCGGTTGTAGACTACGTGCCATGGCCGGTGTAAGACGTACGCAAATACAGTACGAAGACTAGTTGTGTTGCTTTAACTCCTGTTCCTCACGTGTTTGCTACTTACTGAAAACTGTATTTTGTGCTTTTGCTGAAAATGAAAAGAGAGTTATTGATGATGTCTATTTTATATTTTATTTTAAGGGGACACATTAAACTCCATAAAAGTAAAACAATGAAGTTGTTAAACACTTGCCTTCAGTCACTAAGCAGGAAGTGATCTGGCTGGAAAGTTTTTTTTACAAAATTAAATCTATTGAACAAGTGAGTTTACATTTGTATGTGGGAATGGAAATTCCTGTGCTTGTAAGATTTTATGAATGTCTGGAAAGACTAAGAGAAAAATATTGTAGGAGTGATGATCTTGAAGCTTTTAATATCTCTCAAATGAAAGTGGCTTTTCAGTGCATCTAAAGACCATCTGAAACAGAATAAAAATTATTTCTGTCTTGCATTTTGAGGACACAAGGAATACATCGGGATTCTTTTGAATAGATACTAGATGTTGTTTTGGCTATTACTATGAGGGCAAAATAGCCTATTTGATTGTACAGAACAGAGCATCTCCTCTATATTATGCACTTGAATGTACCCTGTGCAGAGGAAAATAATTACTAAAATACCATTTCTCTGATATTTTTGAAAACCCTGTTTACTTTGAATCTGTTCCTGAAGACAATAGATTGCACAGGAATGTTTCTAGTATTTGTGAAGAGGTTCTAAGTTCTATATAAACAATTTCTGCACTTTGTATAGTCTTGCAAACATCATCAAAGAAAGACAATTCAACTTCATGGAACTATTCCTAAAACAATACTGGTCAACAAACATAAAGTTTTTGTAACTCTAGCTCTATGCTATTGGTTCTGTATCTTTGCTGGACAAAAGAAAAAATCTGTTGTTATTCAAGAATCAGCATGAATGCTGTTGCAAAATAAAAAAAAATGCTGGCTTGAAGACACACAATTTAACAAATAGAGCTACATGTGAAAAAGAAACCATTAGAAAACGAAATCAATGTAGCAGGAATTTGTAAGAGTCTAAAGAAAATTTGCATTATAACACATTTTTTTCCCCTCCTACTTCCTGCAGATCTTCCCAGAACAATCACACTTCTCTGATCTCACCACTCCAGTTTTTATCAGTGCAGAAGTCCTGTTTCTAACTGCATACATGAACTTTAGAAAAGGACTGCATGCATACATGAACTTTAGAAAAGGTCCTTTAGAAAAGGACTTTCATAACAGCTAATGCCTGTTGCCTTTAAAAAATGACACACTTTTTATTCCAGGTTGTGAATGAAGTTTTGCATAGAAGTTAGTCAGCAAATACTGGCCTAGGGACTGTTCTATACATCTAGTACCATTTTTGGCTAAATGAAGGACAGTGATTCTTTTACTGCTGCAATATAAAACAGACAAATATATTTCTTATTACATTTGGTGTTTTGGTGTTTTGGGATTTGTTTTAACTGTATGCAGTGTTCATATGCTATAGTGGGTTTGGCTCAGAAAAACATCAGGTATGTGACAGAAGTTTAGAAAAGGAAATGCTTAAATAATGCACAGCATTTTGAAGCTCTCCCTATAAGTGTTAATGTCAGATCTATATAAATTTGAAATTAAGTAGTGCTCTAAATGGTATGAAATATGTGACCTTGAAAGAGAAGTTGAAGGGGGAACAATTTTTATGTTAAGGCAATTTAAACAAATAAATCTATCCTCTCAGACAAGTTAGTTCATAACAGAGTGTATTTGGCACTGAGAATGCCAAAGTGCTTATTTTTGTTGTGAGGATGGCTGGGCTGCAAAAACAACATTGAAAGGTTCAAGGTGCAGAACGCTGCCGAGACAAATACGTGCCTACTGCAGGCATTCTCTTAAATAATGTCCTTGGCAAACATGACTAATTTTGAAAGTTTAGAAGCTTTCAGTATCCCTATTCAGTACAGTACACTACTTTTACAACTAAAAGTTTACAAAGGACTTAGAACTTGCTGTATTCTTAATCATTTCAAAGTGCAAAAACACATTGGGTTTTGCATATAGCAAATGCTGAATAAAGATCATTACTGTGGCAGGACAAGTACATAATTTTGCATTATCAAAACTTCTGAGTTTGTCAACTCTTTTGAGTTCACGTTGGCAATATTGGGGTGAGGGGAAGGAATAAGACTACAATGATAAGGTAAAAATCCTTAGGAATATATGTCACTGTAAGAATATATGTTCTGTGTAAAAATATATGCCTTATACCATGAAAAAGGTTAATAATTACCTGTGTTCCTTTCGCTAAGGATTCACATCAGTAGCTGCAGACAAGCTGCACTGGGAGTAATTTTCCTGAGACAGATTTTTCTAATGGCATATTAGTGCCCTTTAAAAATAATATTATTTTATATTCAGATTTCATTAGATGATCTGTATTTAATGTGGTTACTTTTGGTTTACTGTACGGAGTTCTTTGAACTGAAATGCCATTGTTTAGGCCTGATGAAGCTTACCCCTTTTAGAGGTTTACGTTGTTCTAACAGAAGTTAACATCATCACAGAGAAAGAATGAAATTGTAGTGGTTTAATGTATTAATTTCCTCCAGCATGGGAAGTTTGAGGTTAGTGGAGAGGCATTGTTTTAATCAGCCCTACTTACTGTAAAGTTCACGCTTTTCCCCTGAGATTCGGCTGATTTTGGCTCAGTGAATGGCTGTTGGAAAATTGTCCCCAGAGCTTTATCTGAAGCCACAACAGCCATAGTAATAAATTGTTTTATTGTGAAAGTCATACCTAGCATGTTGATTCTTTTCCTAAGTTACATTGCTGAAGCATATAGTTACCTGCCTGACAAGTTGTCAGTTTAACAGGAATAAAAACATTCTGACAGTGCTTGATGGTGCAGCTGCCCCTTTTCAGCAACAGGGAAAATAAGCTGAGCTGAAGTAGGTCTGGCTACAGCACGGCACTTCTCGCGTTACTGCCGCTTCCTCGTTTCTCTTCGTTTGGATAAGGTGGCTTTGCTTTGAACACAGTTGTTCCCACGGTCTCCTATCTACCAACCACTGTTCTCAAGCTTTCTTCTTTTTTACTTTGAAATTGTGTTAGAGATATTAGTCTGTACCAGCCTACATTAAAAAAAAGGTTTTTTAATCATTCCTAGTATGTGCTCTCCAGGTCGAGGAGAACAGCTTTAAAAATAAGAGTCATCGGTAAGGACTGAATAGTGTCAGTCACCCTTCAGCTTCACTTTCCCCTTTGATTAAGACATTTTGTTTCAGGCTCTGCTTTCTCTGTGCTGATTTCTTTGGTATTCTGGTTTGGCATCTATCTCAACATTACAGAAAGACCACAGGGACATTGAGGTAGCGCAAAATGCATTTGAGAACGTGCCTGTAAGGTGAAAGGGGCACAGTCATACACCAGAGAGTTCAACTTCTGCCTGGGAGGCTTGGGGGTAAACCTGTAAAGCCGTCACTAGCTTTCCATTGGCTGCACAGCTCAACTGGTAGGGAATTCTGCACCTGAGCGTCTCCCAGTGTCGCTCTGGCAGTGAAAAGGCTGAGCTTACAAGGAACCCAGTGATGCAATCCATGCGATCACAAGGGGTATAAATAAAAGATATAAAGCAGGGCACTTGCTAGTGGAAGTGGGGAAATTGTACCTAAAATTCATATATTTCACAATTTGGTCTGCAGTTTATCTGACATTTACATTCAAACACAATGTGAAGAAGACTCTGAATTTATATCAACATAATCACACCTCCAGCTCATCTATTGCCTCATTTTGGTGGAAGTTTGAGACAAGCCAAATACAGATTTAGAGGTGCAAAGAGCAGCATATAATTCCTATTTATATCTTCATACCATTTCCAGATATGCCTGCATATAAAGAACTTCAGCATGCTTTCTTATCCATGGCACCACTAAATGTTTGCATTTGTTGGTGGCTGGATGATCTTTCCAGATGCAGAGGTACATTTGACAAATAGGAAACAATTCTGAAATAATGGAAAATGCTTATAAATTAACTTGTTTGTGTTTCCCTATGGAACAAAAAGTTGACGGTATCAGGCTGAAGGTTTTGGATTTAAGGGAAATTTTGCTTTCCAGAAGAAAAGAATCATACAAGGACAAATTTCTGTGTTTTCCTCTTCTTAAGCTGCAAAAGTAGAATAATGAAAGAGTAAGTTCAAGCTGCTTAAGCCTGTTTTTTTTTGCATTTTTCTAATTGCAGCAGGGTCTTCAGAAGTTAATGGCATTCCACTAAGAAAATTTTGGATAATATGGGACAAGGAATAATAAAGCCATGCATGGCTCTTTTGTGAACTGGTTGCTATGCTGATGAAATGTTAACTATATTGGAAATTATATCACTGACTTACTTGTTTTTAAACCCCAGAACACTATATTGCTTTCTTGGTTTGTAATGATCTCACTCAGGACAGGAGGATCAGAAAGGGATGTAAAACTCAGGGGTGGAGATAAGAACAATTCAATAGGTAAAGCAAAAGCCGCGCACGCAGGCAAAGCAAAGCAAGGAATTCATTCCCCACTTCCCATTGGTGGGCAGGTGCTCAGCCATCCCCAGGGAAGCAGCGCTCCATCATGCCTAACAGGTACTCGGGAAGACAAATGCCATAACGCCAGGTGTCCCCCCCTTCCTTCTTCTTCCCCCAGTTTATATACTCAGTCCCAGGGTATGGAATGCCTCTTTGGCTGGTTCAGGTCAGCTGACCTGGCTGTGTCCCCTTCCAGTCTCTTGTGCCCCTCCAGAACTCTGGCTGGCAAGGCCCAAGAAACCAAAAAGTCCTTCACTTAGTAAAAACATCACCCAGCAACAACTAACAACATCAGTGACCTATAAGCATTGTTCTCACATCACAGCCAAAACACAGCACTGTACTGACTACCAAGAAGAAAATTAACTCTATCCCAGCTGAAACCAGGACACGCGCCTAACAAGAGTGTTGGTATTTTGAATACCAGAAAAGCAACTCAGGTCTCCCATGTACAAATGACACAGAGAACTTTCCAAATTATTCTGGAAGATGATCAAAACTAGTTGAACAACTTCCATGCAAGGAAAGAATAAATTAGCAAGATTTCTTTATTCCGGAATAAAGATGAGGAGAGCATTTAGTGAATGAGTGGTGTGCAGAAGGGAAAGATGAAATTCTCCATTTCTTATACAGAACAAGAAGGCACCCAAAGAAATTGCCAGGTCACAGTAGTAGAACAATTTTTTAAGAAAACACAAGTTCAATTCCTTCTCATGGAGTGTTACTGTGGTGAAAATTATAAATTGATTAGAAAAAAATATAAACGGATTAGAATAAAAATTAGTAAGGTCAGCTGGTAGATAGTGCAGATGTAAGTTTTGACATATACCCATCATATAATTAGGCACTTGTTTTTAGCTACTGCTGTAAAAAAGAGAATCTTGACATGCATCATTGTTATGATTCAGCATGAATGTTTTTATACTCACTCGTACACAGATTCATCAATAGGTTTAACTGTCAGTTGCATGCCAAGACTTGACTTTAGCATCAGATGTGATGCACTATAACTTAAAATCTCTCTTAAAAGTCCACAGAACTAATGAGAATAAAATAGAATCGCTTTTATAGACTTTCCTACTCCGAGCATCTAATTCTCCAAAGTGCATCACAGAGTAATTGGATAGATATGAGCAGATAATAACTGTGTCAGCATACGGCGCCTCCACTGCGCACTCAGCAGTGCTCACACGAAGCCCTTTGTTCTGCAGGTACTTGCACTGTGATAGGGAAGGCTAGCCAAGATCCCCAAACAAAAAGAGATTTTTTTTTCTCTCTAATTGGGAAATAAAGACCCTTTACCTTCCCCTTGTTCTTTAGTTATTAAATTTACCTTGGTATACTTTCAGGGATGTGCTCCTGAAGTTATGCTCCAGTTCAACTTGGGGTGAACCACTTTTTTCAATATGTGTGTGCTGTGCTAAAGGTGTAGACTGTATAGGAATGAGTAGGCAAAGACTCAGTTTTTTCAAAAGATGTGGCTACCTCAGGTGTGAGGTACCGAGAAGAAGGAAATGCAGCGGATCCTGCTGATACTTGCAGCCAGTGCCTGGAAAGCGGGAAATAGGTTTGAGGAGCTTGGGCAGGTGCTACCCAAACAATGAAAAGAATCTTACCCAATTCTGTTAAAACTCAGAATTCAGAATTATATTGCTGATTCTTCTGGCACCAAAGATATCCTTTTGCAAGTCATTTGGCTTCCTTTATATACACAGCACAGCGCTGTGTAACACATGTTGGCTGCAATCATGCCATTTCTGAAACCAGAAGGATGAAAACTGTTGTCAAAGCTCAGGGCTTAATTTTTCAGTGTCAGAAATAGGTCACTTATCTTTATGATTAGTAGGGGAGAAATTTATTGACATTGAAAAATAAAATATAGGCATTAATATTTATATATTTTTAGAACATAATGAATGGAATACATCACTGAATGTGCGTAAGAAGAAGTAATGCTTTCCATTACAAATATACCATGAAATGACTGATGGATTTGTGTAATGAACCAGTAAAAAAGCAACTAGTAGGAGTAACTATTAAAATAATAAATTGCAGAAGTATTCTGTACATGCAAGGGTTATGATACCCAAGAAAAGAAGCATAAATACACTCATGCCTTTACCTGTGTAAACAAAAAACGAACCTGATGGAAACTTTTTCTCCATAGAACTTTTGTTATTCACAACAAGTACTAAGGAAAGACAGAAAAATACTGAGTGGAGTGGAGAGGAGATATTTTGGGTTCTGCATACAAATAGCTTGAATCAATACTGAAGACAGTTTGGAAATGCTTGACATGAATCATAATTGTATATTTCAGTCTGTCAATAGCAAGGAAGAGATTAACATGCTCAGCTTGCTCATTTGAAACCAAGAACACTTAGCTGAGCTAAACACCAGTCACCTTTCCTCTGACCATTTCTCAAAGGGGAAAATCATTTCCCACCCCCAACAAAAAAGAAGAGACAGGAGTATTTTCTTTACAGTAAGTACAAATTAAGGTTTTATCCAGAGCATGATCCACAACACTTCAAAACCATAAAAAACGTTCACACTTTTGTTCTGCCTCTTCCAATTTCCAAAAGAAAAAAAGAGATATTTCCAAGGCTATTTTCAAGTTCCTAACTTCAGGTGCATGATATTACATTGTTGTGAGCAGTACACGGTTTCATGACATTGCCAGAAGCCATATCCTCAGAAAATAAAAATAATTGTTTTGTTTCTTTTTTTGCAGAGCATGTTATCCTTTTAAGATCTTTCTCAAGCAAACTTTTTGGTTCTACCTGCAAGTTTATGTAGCATATTATCGAATCTGACAAGTCCCCGTGATCATAATTGTTTGAAGTATGAATATGGATCTTCCCTTATTTCTTGTAAAGTCTAAACTCTTTGAAAAGTGATTAAAGAAATAAAATTAAAGCTTGTTATAGTTTAAATGTTTTCTTTGTATAGACATCCTTGTAAAAATGTACATTTAAGCTGTTAAAAATATCCTGGAATAAATACCAGACTTAAACCCATCAATCAATGTCTTTCTTGTTTAATTTTGTCACATCAACACATTTTTGGTAATTTATAATGTTCACAGTAATTTTATTTTTACATAGCATTATACTGTTTTCCACTAGTCGCTGCTCTTGTAGAACATGCAGCAGAGCTGTGAACTAGTTTACACACAGGAATAGATATGCCTGCAATTACGTTTGAGAAAGAAAATCACTGCCATGTCTGTCTTCTGTTTCCATATTAGTCGTAAAGAGAGAAAATACAGCAGAGATTATGGGGGACTATAGTATCAATGATACATAATTTAGATAATTATTTCCTGTGGGGAAGGAGTAACTTAGAGTTCAGGCTTAGCAGTCCTGTTAGCGCTAAAGCAATCTCACTTTTAGGGTCTTTTTCCTGCTTTTCTGCTACATCATTTTACTCTAAACTTGCCAGATAGAGGGCTTAAATTATTTAACACTTCAGCTTGTTCTAGTTAATTTTAAAATTTGCATGTGCTACTTTTCAAGAAAGGTATTGAGAATTGTTTGTTTTCCTTTAAGCCCCATAAACTATAAGCTTATTTACTACGGATACAGAGTACCAGTGTCCCTCATGAATGTCAGCTGGGTCTGGGGTGCTCAGCCCTTCTGCACAGTAGCTGTAATTATCCCAGAGAATTAGCCAGTTCCCTAATAAACATTCTTAACACATCACTGTCTCTTGCTCTATTGTTTGTTCACTGCAATTTAAACTGCTCTTTAGATGCTTTAGTACGATTTTACATTAGTCTTTCTTGTGCCAGATGCAAACATTGGTTAGACTATATTTTGCCAAACTACATGTTTTTAATGAGAAATACCTATTCGTAAAGCCTTCTTTTCCTAATGCTCAGAGGCAAGTGAACCTCACGTTTTGCTCCAAATGTTCACTGCTAACACGGGGCATAATGAGAGACTTAAGAGTCTTAAGAATATGGAAAGGTTTTCCCCCATCGTTTTTTTTCAAATAGTGTTTGAACTATTTATTTTTAAACTTTTTTCAAAACTCATGTCTTGGGTAGACTTCATCAACTGCTAGCGGATGAGGCTAATCAGCTTTTCATTAACTGTTTTCAATGGCCTGTTTTGTGCCTTACCATCATATGGTTTTATAAAATGTTGTGCACTTGTTTGGAGCTGTATTATATGCAAGAAAATACAGATGAAAAGCAGTCCCGAGATGATTCTAATAACTCTTTGGTCAATATAAATACAAGTATCTGGACTGAATAGCTTTACCTTGTTGTGTCTGGTCAAATTCCAGCCTCATAAAAAGTTGGTTTTATTTTGCCTTTTCAGAGTATTGTACTTTGGCTCTTGAATTGTCTAGTAAGGCAGTGAAACTAGGTAGTAAGCAGATTTAGAATGTATCCATGTGAAGGGAAAAAATCTCTTTTTGCTATAAATATGTTGTGGTATTGCTTCTTTATATATCTTTAAAGACTAAACATTTTTCTGGCATAAAAAAATATCTAGTGTGTTTATCCCTGTTATGCCTTTCATATGCAAGAAGCGACCTTTCACTATTATTCAGAAAGGTTATTATTTAGTTTGTTCTAAAAAAACCCAATAGCAGACATATTTAGTTAAGGATAAAAATGCAAAATTAAATAATTTCACAAGTTGCTTGTAGTAACTTGCTAGTAACTTCTTTAATTCTCCTCCCCAGTGCATAGGGAATGTGATGCATTTTTGATTGAATGCTCTCATCCATGTATTTTGCAGAACTGCAGTCTCATTCACTGCTAACACAAACTTTTTTAAGGTTAAATCATTATTAGTTTTTAAACTTCAAAATGTGTTCTTGCCCTTTTTTTTTTAACTCCTGAAAATAAAGCAACAACCAGTACTCAAATGCAAATGTTTCTTTAAGAAGTGATTAATAATTTGTGGTAACTTTCATCTACTACCATAAAAGTCTGACAAAATTATAAATCTTTGTAAATGACTCCTTGGAGTGAATCTCAGTATCCAACCTTAAATTATAATTGCAATTAAGAAAATGAGGAAAAAGTGAAATCTCTAAGTTGAGTACACAGTTTTCATCTACTATGGTGTCTCATGAACTGACTAAGAGATTTAAATCCACTGCACAGATACCAACATGCTAAGTATTTTATTTGCATTTTTAAAGACAACTCTTTTAAACTACTGTGCAAGGTCAAACACATTTGGGAAGGTGGTGCAATATTCCAATACGATGACTTATCTTCAACCAAAATGTAATGCACTATGTAGTTATGTACTTTATTAAAAGATATTTATGAGGCATGTTATCATTACTTTAAGTCTGGATTCTAGAAATGGTTTTGTTTGATGTGTAATGTAACTTCAGTGCATTTTTATAATACATTATACCACTGTAACACATCACGACAGTTATTATTGTGCAACTTACTATTAGTATCTCTTCCTTTTTGTATACTTCCTGACAAAGAGTGGTGTCACCTAAAAAGACTGGTTATGGTTATGGTTATGGTTATGGTTATGGTTATGGTTATGGTTATGGTTATGGTTATGGTTATGGTTATGAATGGTTGACGTCTACTTTTTAATCTTTTGATTTTAGCACTAATACATTTTTCCTAGTCTATCTTACAGGTTTAGATTTTTGATGCTCTGTAGTGTGTGCTCTAAGGAAATAGAGTTAGCCAGAAAAGAGAAGAAAAAATAAAAAAGAAAAGAAGAAAAAATGAAATGAAATGAAATGAAATGAAATGAAATGAAATGAAATGAAATGAAATGAAATGAAATGAAATGAAAAGGAGAGGAGAGGAGAGGAGAGGGGAGCAAGAGAAAGAAGAAAGAAAAGAAGACAGAAAAGAGAAAAGGGAAAAAAGAGAGAAAGGAAAGCTAAGGCAGAAAAAGTATTAGGGAAGGAAAAGATACTGCACAATGACTTGAGCTTATTATTGTATGTTAAACATCTTTACTGCCCTGTTTAACTCAAATACCTTTAATTTGATGTCCGATCATGAATTTTCTTCTTACTCATTATAAAGATAATTATAGCTTAACTTATTTATATACTACTAACAATACGACAGGTACTTAACAGCTTGGAAAAAAATAATTACTGTCAAAAGGTTACAGTGAAATAAGCATCACAAACATAACAGATAATATATAAATATTAGGACAGACACAGAGGAGGATAACTGATTGTATAACAATGATTGTTTTGTCTCTTAGTAAACTGAAATTTGTGCATTTCTGTTTTTTAAAAAACTACCTTATACTGCTAGTATACAGTGTGGTCATATAATGAACTTTCTGGCTATAATATGCATTTACAGCAATCCTCCAGCTGCATATATTTTGCAGACAGTTTTAGCAGCCCATAGTTTAAGGTACATCAAATAACAGTGATGCTTATACTATGCATTTAGTGTGTTTTTCTATTGCTGACTGAAATAACTCGGTTATTGTGCATCAAATTGATACTTCATGTTTCCTATCTGAAATTACTTAGCATAAACAATGTATAACACTAATGTATGAATTTCATATAACTATCCAATATGCTGTTTTAATCAGGAGTGTTAAGTCTCTAAAATTGTGGACTTCCCTGAAATCATGCAGGCTGAGCACTCCTTATGACAAAGTTTTGTTAAAATAGTGCCTTTTTCTGTGTCTTGTTTGTGGACTTCTGCAAAATCATTCTTAAAGCAGAAGGCGGCAAAACAATGAGTTCAGCCTGCTGGCAGACACCAAGGGAACCGTACTCTACAACTTCTACTGAAGAAATCCTTGCTGATTTTGAAGCTGAAACTTTACATGTTCTGTAATTGTCATACCTGACTATAATACAAGGACTATACATGTTTGCATGTTCTTAGTGATACAGCTAAGTCCTTTTAAAAGTCAATGAATGACTGTCATGGTTTAACCCCAGCCTGCAACTAAGTACTACTCAGCTGCTTGCTCACTCCTTCCTCCCTGCCCTGGTGGGATGGGGAGGAGAAAAGAAAAAAAGGTAAAACCTGTGGGTTGAGATAAGAACAGTTTAATAATTGAAATAAAGTAAAAAAAAATGATGATGATAATAATAGCAACTATCGTTATTGTATTGAATTGTAATGAAGAGAGGGAGAGAGAGGAATAAAACCCAAGGGAAAAAACCCTACGTGATGCGCCGTACAGTTGCCCACCACACACTGTCTGGTGCCCAACCAGTCCCGGAGCAGCGACCACCAGCCCCCAGCCAACTCCCCCAGTTCATACACAGAGCATGATGTTCTGTGGTGTGGAAAATCCCTTTGGCTAGTTCTGGTCAGCCACCCTGGCTCTGCTCCATCCCAGCTTTGTGTGCACCTGCTCACTGGCAGAGCATGGGGAACAGAAGTCCTTGACGGTGGCAACTAAAACATCAGTGTGTTATCAACATTATTCTTATAGTCAATCCAAAACACAGCGTTGTACCAGCTACTAAGAAGCAAATTAACTCTATCCCAGCTGCAACCAGGAAAGTGACACGGAACCCTGATGGGTGGTGGGGAGAAGGGGGAGATACATGGGTGAAATTCTGACTATACTTGAGGATTAGCCCTAGAGGTTTGCGAACCTGGGAAAATCTGAGGTAAAACAAGGTGCCAAGGGCCTTTTGCTCTTGCAGAAAGAACATGAAACTGAACTGAGGACCACCAGGTCTTAGAGTTGATAGAAGAAACCTTCTGACAATCAATAAAAATGGGGAAGAGACCAATACATCTCAGAAAGTGAGCTAACAGGAAAAAAAAAAATATGTGGAAGGAAACCCCTGTCTTGTAAGGACAAAGTTTACTGGAGAAAAGCTGTTCAGAAGCCTTGATTTTGTCCTGTCTCACCTAATGTATTTGAATTTCTCCTTCTGTAAGATTTAGATATCCTAATACAGCCTGACTTCAGTAAGTTCAAAAGTATTTTAGTCACCTTTGAGGAAGCAGCCATAAAAAGTATTCTGGAAAGATTCTCCACAATACTTCAGCTTAGGTCCTATTCCATTTGTGGTGAAAATAGCGTCTCTGTATAGATACTGTTCGGTTTGCAAATTTAATTTTACCTGTGATCTCATACATATGTTACAAGATGATATTTTATTTCAAATATGGGCAGTTTTCTGGGCAACTGAGCAACCTCACAGCCATTTGACTCCTGCATGAAATTTTAAATTTGTCAGTCTTGGACTGCATTCTTCACTATTTATATATACAACCATCTCAAAGACAGTGAGGAGAATCTATCAGAACTGTAAATGGCTGGTGATAGGTATCCAAATGCAAGGAAATAGTGACTTTTGAAGTGGCAGGGACAATGCAGATCATATAAGATTTCATGCTGTTTTGAAAAGTTCTGTGGAACTTGTGATTCTGTATCTTGATTTAATTCTTCATTGAAAATATTCTTTGGTCACCTGAAGAATACAATTTCTGTATTCTTGGCCAGGAAGACTGGAAAATATCCTTCACAGTTTGCCACCTCATTAAATTCCTTTGGGCAGAAATATTCCCTGGAAACATGATCTTGCTGAGGCTTAGTCCTAGGACATTATAGTGTTATCTGTATTGCCTCTTCCATAACAACATACACAAGAGCTTAGTAAGAAATAAATAGTGGAGCAGCCTTCAGAGGGGCCATACAGTTCCTGAGTGTCAAGTCACTCATTGACTTAGCATTCAGATTAAATGTGTAGTTTTTGCTTTTCCCAGCTTTAAAACTTCAGATGTGAAGTGAGAGTTACTTTCAGAGTTTTTTGTTGTATTCTTGGTGTGTTGTGTTTGAGTATTTGGTATGAATGGTGCCTACAAATTTTCTAGCATCAATAGGAAAATGATGCTTTGCACAGACTGATGTTCATTCCTGCTCCTTTTGCTTTTCAGCTAGCTGCTTCACGTCTTTATTCACCTCTGAATGCCAGGCTTGAGGGAAAAAGAATAATCATCTTTCCACAACAATATTTGGATCAATAGTTCACATTTTTCAGAAACAGCAAGGCAATTTGACAATGTCTGCCATTTCCACCAAATGTTCAGCATCCCATACATAATTAGGGTTTTATTATTATTATTTTACAATTTTTTCCCCATAGAAGTAGGATATTTTTCTTCACTTTTCCTGGTTTTCTGTGTCTTAATGGTGGAAGCAGATTGCCTTTGTATGGTGTTCAATTCTGCTTTAATATAGTTAAGGTATAAAGAGGCAGTTTGGAGTGAAATGATCAAAATGCCTCATTTTCTGCCTTAGTTACCCAAGTGTTTCAAAGTGAAAGCAGCTTTGCTGTAGCAGACAGATTGTATTTTCACTCACTCTAGTGAGTACTTCACTTTCCCAGAAACTACTTCTACTCGCTTTCTGATAATACAGTACCTCATCTAACGTATTACTCAGAGGGAAAAACCTGAAGGTGGTGGTTGAATTTGACAAGGTATCACTAAGACAGCAAAAAAGCTGCTGTGTTCTGCCTTCCATGTCTGTGATGATTTGTTTGCAAGAGGGAGAAACTCTGGAACATCTTAAAATTATTTTCATGCCACACTAAATAATGAAATCAGTAATCCGTATGTCTCATTCAGGTTGCTGTTGTTCTTCCAAGACATTGTATTATTATTAAGAATTCCACTGGTGGGCTATTTCTGTGCTGAAGAAGAACATAATTTTGTTATAGCTGATGGGTCTGTGGACATAAGTCCCCCCTACTTATCCATCTTAGGTGCTCTCTGTTACCGCCTGGTAGTACTCTCTTTGACTGAATGGAAAACTTAGGCTCCTAATTCGTGGTTATCCGACTGTGCCCAAGTTTTCTGACAGAAATGGTGTGAATGCCTTCTCTGGGCAGATAATACAAATTCCATATGTTAGAGTGTACTCAAGATTCCACGGGTTTCCTGTATGTCATTCACTCACTCTTGTTTGTATGACACTATTTTAAAATTACAGACCTGATCATCTGTAATCTCCATTCAGTTCTTGTCTGGAAGTATACTGAAAAAATTCTGTGCATGTTTTTAATCTTCTTTTTCATCTGAGCAAAACCAAGACTTCTCAATGTTTATTAAAAGAAGAAAACAGGGAAAGAGGAAAAATCATGTATGTAACCATCCATCCATACTAAAAGCCACTGGTTACACCCTCACCAAGTCTTGTATACCACCCACCTCATGTCCTTGCTCAGTCTAATTCTGGAAAAGGAGTCAAGCATTCAGTGTCTCACAACTCAGGTGAGCACTCTGATCATAGTGCCATTGCTTACATAGGGCCATACTTGTCTTTCTATTTCCAACCAGAAATTCCAGTGTAGAAAATAAATTTTCTTGGAAAATCTCAGGCTTGTGTTAATTACAGTCTTTCTGAGGGTGAGGAAATACCCTGAATGTCAACATCTTTCCTCTCTCCACAAAAGATTTTTTTCCATACAAGATGATCTGTAACTGCAGCAAAGTTAGTAGATATTGGCTTTCTTCCCAAAGCACTGGATATTTTCTTATGGAAAATTACTACAGCTCAAATTCTGTGTATTCTATGCATTCTATGCATTTTCTTCTATGTCTGCTCCTATGGACAACATACTTTGGTCTTTTACTGTTGCTGAAAACTGCATATTTTATAGTCTGGTCTGTATTTTTCTTTTTAAGAAACCATCCCATGTTCTTCCAAAACTAGTTTATCTGATCACCTAATGTTACACACAACTATTATGAAAAATCACTTTTAATTAAACTTAACACATCCACAACACTCTTCCACCCCAGATTTTACCATTGCTGAGAAGAGGGGAAGGACCCCCTCCCTCAACCTGCTGGCAATACTTTAATACAGTTGAGGATACCAATGCACTTGTCACCTAATTATTTTTTTATATTTTTTTTAATGTAAGTAACTGTTGCAGAGCCACAAGACATTCAAGAGTGTCCCTGTTCCTGGATAGATTTTTAGGGCATTAGCTACCTTAGAAAGTAGCTGAGGAAATTTGTCATTTCTGGGAGAACAAAATTCAATTTACTAAGTGGGAAGTTCCTTGCAGATCCACTCGTTTGTATTCTGAGAATTTAGAGGAGAATAAGGTCCTTTGATTAAAAAGTAACTGTAAGTAATCCAGTGTCATTAGCCTGCAGAGAGTGAACTCTCAGAACAAAAATCCAAAAACCAGAAGTGGTTCTGTTTCAGCCCAAGTATCTGTGCTCAACAGTCTGTGTCTGACTCCTGGACTCTACATCAGCAGAGTATTGGAGGAGATATATGATCGTACTTAGCATATAAATCTATAAATCTGCCTGGTAGTTTGTATTTATATATGATAGAATTGTAAATGACTGTGAGCTACAAAAGCCATGTTAAAGCCCCCTTGAATAGATGGTTTCTGCTGCAAGTTCCTCCACTTTTTCTGACATAGAAAGGATACTGAACGGTGTTGACATAATGTTAAAGGCAATAAATTGTATTTGGTTTTCGTATTATGTCATGTTTCTTTAGTCTGTTTGAGGAAAATTTTTGTATAAGCTAAACTTTGTTCAAGAAAAAATAGTGTGCAGATTCACCTGAAGAAATAATATGCCGTACTGTAAAATAGTAAGTATTTTTTTAACCTTAACTTGACTTTCCCATTTTAAATATGCCTGGAAGAAAACCTTATTTGGAGAGAGCAGGCAAATTAGTATGAGCAGAGTCACAAACTGCCAAATTGAAATTAATTTTGTTGATATTTAAACAAGATAACTTCAAAAAGATTATGTCATTTATTCTTGAAGTATGAGTTTTGAGACATACAGGATATTCAGCTCTTTAAATGACACATACTGCACAACACCTTTATAAATAAAATATCCACGAGTGTGGACACTTCAGAAACAGAAAAACCTGATAAAATGAAATTTGTGCTGAAACTCTTCTCTTTCAGGCTGTATTTCTTAATTTGCATCATGTCCTCATGTATTAGCACAGCAACCTGTAAGAAACTGAACGGAATGAAAAACCTTTTAGAAACACTGGGCTATTTATTCAGTGTAATTTTAGCTGGTGCTTCATATTTGAAGAACAGCTGGGAGGCAGAGCACTCAAAATGCAGATAATTTCTGGAAAATTCTTATGCAATGTATCATCTAACATTGCTTCTTCCTTACTTCATCTATTCTCCTTAAAGAAATACCACTGAGTGAACCTCTTTTCAAAATATTTCCATATAAATTTTCAATATATTGTACTTAAGACATGCAGGCAGTAAATTAGAATATCTGCTGGAGACCTAATTGTTCATACATGGGAATGATTTCATTTTCTACACTATTCATTCAATTATTTACGTCCCAAGATAGGAGCTTGCTCATCGAGCTTGCCCATCTTTATTTTCAACTCACCGAGAAGTGAAATTCACAAGTTTAGGAGGTAGGGTAAGAATGATGATAGCAAAACTTCCTTAAACTTCAGCACAATAGTTTAAAATGCCTAATCCTTAGATGAACTGAAGACCAGATATAGCTCTTGCAGTTCAATTTAAGAGTTTGACAGATGGATTCATACACTGTTGAAAGTAGGAGATCCTTGGGAAAGGTAGAAGGATTTAAAGTAGTTTAAATTTAGAGTGTATTTAGAGTAGAAGTTAAGTTTGGAAATGAAAATGAGTCCAGGAAAGTCCCAAAGAAAGAGGAATTTGGTGAAATTACTAGTTACCCCATGCAGGAAGGATACAGAAGCAAAACGGCTGAGAACCTCTGGAGTTCACTTAGTACAACCTCCCCTGCTCAAGCAGGACCACCTAGAAGCTGGTTGTGCAGAACCACATCCAGACAGCTTTTGAATATCTTCAAGGATAGAAACTCCACAGTCTCTTTGGGAAAACTGTGCCAGTGTTCACTCACCCTCACAATAAAAACGTTTCTGTGTTTCCTAATGGTCAGATGGAACCTCCTGTGTTTCATCTTGTGCTCATTGCCCCTAGCCCTGCCAGTGGGCATCAAAGAAAAGAGCATGGTTCCATCTTCATGTATTTAAATGTCCCTGTACCTTGGTGGATGATCTTCAGGCTTCCCAGTCCCAATATGACTTTAGGAAGCATTTCTTTACAGTGAGAATGGTCAAACACTGGAACTGTCTTCCTGGGGAGGCGGCCGATGCCCCAAGCCTGACAGTGTTTAAGAGGCATTTAGACAGTGCCCTTAATAACATGATTTAAATTTTGGTCAGTCCTGAAGTGGTCAGGTGGGTGGACTAGATGATCATTGTTGATCCCTTCCAACTGAAATATTCTGGTTTGTTTGGTTTTTTTCTATTCTAAAACTCTCAACCTTTCCTCATAGGAGACATGGTTCAGTCCCTTCACCACCTTCAGACCCCTTCATTGGATTCTCTCCAGTACGTCTATTTCTTTCTTGTACTGAGGAGCCCTAAACTTGACACAATATTAGAGATGGGGCCTCAGAAGTGCTGGGCAGATGCTTTGCTGATTGACTGGATACCAAGCAAAAATGAATTCCAATTCAAATATAAGAATAAATGCAGTTTATTATATTACACTATAAAGGAAAAATAACATGCAATATGATAAAAAGAAGCAGTACTAGTTATTATGCACAATATGGTACAAGAGCAATAGGAGCGAAGCATTGGATCATTACTGCAAAGTGTTATGGAGACTAAGAAACGGATACATCACCAAATACCACCTTAACATCATCCAGGGCCAGACTTTGGCTGGGAAGCCCCATTGCAGCCGGCACCAGGAGTCTTCTGGTAACTGGCAAAAATTCCTACATGGTGCATCCACCCGTAGGTGAGGCTTCTGGCCCAGTCCTGGAGCTTGCCCGCTTTTATGCTTAGTGAAAAACAAAAATAGTTTACACAGCTAGTGTATGTAAACTTTTAGGTTTAGGTTAAGCACAGAAGTGCACTATCTCATGATTCAGTTTCACAGACACCAGGGACATTGGCCAGACTCCCAAGTGTGGTGGTGTCATGACATAGCTGCACACAATATTTATTGTCTGGATGTTCCTGCTGGTATCTTGCTTGTTCAGGGGGCTCAGGACAAATTTATTATCTGAGAATAATGTGTGCAATGCAAAGTTGAACTGTACTCAGACCTGCATATAGAAATCATGGTATAGTGTAACTTGAGCTTTAGACTAGGTTTTTTTAATACAAAATCTCCATCTATTATTCTAATCCAAAAATAATAGTGTAAAAGCAAGTTAATAAGACATATAAATCTTTTCTTTAAGTCCTGGTGAGACGTTTGAACTTAATGTCAATATTAACTTTTCCCTGTGATTGCAAACGAAACATCCATCTAGTATGCTTCTGTCATGCATTTGGGTGAACCTGTCATGTTCTGATGTTCCATTAAAATGAAAGGATGTTTTACAAGAATAAGGTTTAAAGTTCAGAATATAGGAAGGGTTTGGCAATTGTTTTCATTGAGACATTTTACAATGTCTTTATAAATTAGAGAAACAGTGGTATCTTCAGTTGGAATGCAATTAACTCCTACAATAAAAATCACTTATCTAAGAGTTGCCAAGGCACTATCATTTAAGCTTCTACTGGCCTCATCCATGATAAATAAAATATAAGAAGGAAAAATAAAGATGAAAACAGTGGAAGAATTCTGCTGTTAGTGTTGACTGGGATGCACAAGAAGTAAGACTAAATCCCTGTCTCCAGATCCTGGGATAATCACTGTCCTTGATCCCACAGAATTTTACTTTTGCTGTTGTCTCCAGTTATCTCTTCATGATACTTATTTTTATCTACCGTTTCATCCAGCCTCATTGAAAGACTAATATTATGGAAGAACACCTTTTGCAAAACCAATTTTTAGTTGAGTTTAGTTGATGTTGAACTTGATTTAGTGCATCACATCCCATCTAATTCCTGTTCCAGGATGATAATTTCCCTTTTGCTCTTACCAGTTAGGAGAAATACTTAAACGTAATATGACTTTTAAATATATGATAAAGCTCTGACTGAGGAGTAATTTTTTAATATCAATGTTCTTCATTCTTTTGTATCCTGAAGTTGCAGGGTAGTAAAGAAAAACTACGAACTGAAAGGAAAACCCTGCAGATATGAATTTATTTTTTTTTTAATCTGGAGGAAGGTAACATATTTGCTTGTGCTATTACCTCTGGCATTTAAAGTGAAGGCTTAGCATTGTTGCTCAGGGAAAGGTTTCACCTTTTCATGTCTTTACAAGACTTTTGTTCCATGGGCAACAGTGAAGTCTTCAACTTTTTTGGGTTAGTATTCGAACACATGTTGAGGAAATGACTAGATGCAGTAACCTCTGGTTACTGGAGGTAACCTTGAAAGATGACTCTCTGATCTCTGTGCCAAGCATCATGAGTGCTAATGGACTGAAGACCTTTACAAAGTTAGATTAAAAAAAAAAATCCACCCAAGAAACCAACCTGAAATCTCTTACTTAAGAGTTCTTGCTTTTACACAGAAACACATAAAATAGGGAAAAGCAGGTCTGAGTACATTTCCTTACAATCACATGCAGGACATAAAGCGTGTTAAATCCACAAGATTACAGAAAGGCTGCTTTGTTTCCCTATTCCAGTCTGTCTTAACTTTTTCTTAGCCACTAGTATTCAGTACAAAGCAAAATCTTCAACCACCATAACAGAGATGCAGAGGGAAACCACTGCCTTCTAAGATCTGGGAGGTTTTGTTTGTTGAAATATGCACTAGATGGCTATTTGGTTTCTTACTTACTCCAAAGAAGAAAAAATAAAACTGTCTGACATTCTATGTCTGATAATAATGACATCTCTCTCCTTGCCCCAAATTTGTGATCAGTAAAATACAAGGAAAAATGTAAGAAGCAGTCTCTAAAAATAGCATAATGTGTTTAAACTAAGATACTGAAGTTTTCTCAGCCTTGTCATATGAAAGCAATAAAAGCATAGGGTATAAAGAATTATCACAGCTTGCAATTATCAGTAGAAGAAGGTTAATCAGCTCAGTTCCTTCCTTTCCATAGCCGAGTTTATCTTCATTCAGGCAGTAGCCATAGAACAAGACTGGCAGACTTCAAAGGCAAATATAAGTTTTAGGTTTCACCATTAGTGTTATTTTATAATTTTCTCAGTTTCCCTTTTTAACCCTCACTAGATAAACAAGTCTTTCACATACAATAAATAGGAATTCATAAAATTTCTTGTGTAGGAGTGAAGGAAATAAGGTGGAGTTTTTTATTATCTGAGAAATTACAGATCTTGCTTCTTACATTTTGTTAAACTCTAGTATTTACAATGAAAAAAATGGATGAACAAGTAGTAGCAGAATAACTGGTTTTAGAACAGAAGATTCAGTAATAGTTTCCTCCTTTTTTAGAGCACATGAGCAGTTTTTATGCTTGTTGACCTCTGATTTCATTCGCTGAGGTTCAACGCTTTGCAAAACAAACAAAAAATAGAACTCAAAAAAGGTAGCCATACTCTAAGGCCATTTTAAAAACTTCAGACATTATTTTGTTAGTTGCTTGTAGTTACTATTTTGCTTACATACTTTTTTGTTTCAAATAACTGGTACAATTAAATGTAGTGAATATTTTTGTTGTCAAGATGTCTATTTCTTAATGTGTATTTCTTAAAACACATTCCACTCAGGCAAATTCAGTAGTTTTTGAGTGAATTAGCCCTCTGAGGCATTAGTGTCAATATGGAAAACTACATGCTGAGGAATTAATAAAAATCAACAAACAAGTTATAATAAAACCAGGAAATATGATAATGCTTTGAATATTTTGGAGTTTCAGGGGGAAAAAATTAATGTTATAGAAGTAGTCCTTTAAATTAGATTACAGTTATAGTAATAATCTAATTACTTCTAGAGATGCGCACAGTGCATAGTTTTCTTTTATGCTCTGACAGATAGGAACAGTCTTATTAATGACCTACTGTTAAACTCCAGGCATGCTCTGCTCATCTTTCACTCCAATGTTAAAATTAGTTGAATATCCATCAATATGACAAAATGATGGTCATTGATAGTAAACACTTGTATCTAAACAATGCTAGTTAAAATTTATACGGATGTCTGCCATAACACATGTTAAATTTCTACCCAACATGCCCATATTATGAATGACTGCTTGCACTCCAATCTTAGTTCTTGCCCAAGCAATGAATTTTTTTGCCTTTACAGGAAAATTTTGCTGAGTTTAAGTGTTGTTTTCAACAGCCAGGTTAACTAATGATGAGCTGACAGCTCACTACAGTTAGAATCCTGCTATTTTAGATATTACTTCAGCTTGCCATTTTTAAAGATATAGCCTGCCTATAGACATATGCCCTGCCCCTTGGCCAAGTCTTGTCATATAGGCAGGGTATTGCCTTCGTCGTCTGAGATAATGTGTAGGGCACACTACTGCCATGTAAGGTATTCTCTGATGTGGAGGAATCCTCACCCTGGCAGAAGACAGGACACTTCTGCTGGCCAAAGAGTGGTGCTGCTTCTGGTAACTCCTGCTGAAAATGAGGCTTAGCCTGCCCCCAACATATTGCTGAATTCCCAAACAATGATTGATTGTGGGTCTTGAATGGCCATCAGCAGATGGCCTTGTAGCACCTTCTAGTTGTCAGGCGTTAATTGCTTTGGCCCTTCTTTCCTCTCTAGGGCACTGCTAGAAAACTACTGGCTGGAGATCCACTTCCTAGCTCTGTTTTCTGGCACACCCTTTTGCTTACCTCATGTCCTAGCCCTGATCAGAAGTTGTTGTGAATGCACAGGGTGTGGTCATCTTTGTTGTGGACACCAAGGCCCTAATTTCAATATTGGATCTGTGGCCACCCTTCAGGCTATCCTAGAAGTGATTTTGTATTTCATAAAGTGATGATGTCCATAAGGCCAGGGTTCTACATGGTGTAGCAAAGCTTCTTCCCAGTCGTGGTGAGGTCACTCCCCAACCCAAGTTGGAGGCCACTGGAAAAAAACAGATACCAACCCTGAACTGTAAACTCTTTCTCAGCTTCTCTCATAGCAATTGGGAAGACACCATTGCATTCACCTCATGGATGCCTGTGCAGCTGATACTTGATGGAGTTTATTCTATGGTACTGCTTTGTTGCCTCCATTCATCATATGCCCTTCCTGAGGAGCTGCAAGTCATGTGGCAAAAATTTAACAAATCTGATCCAGAGCCTACCATCATCATTGAATGGTTCCTAAGCAGTCACCACCTAAAACTACGGATACATATTGAACCTCCCCATATGTGTGTCCATCTCGTGATGCATCAGCTTTCAACCTGGTACTCAAGACATTATCAGTGCCTAGTGTGGAGAGCATACAGTTTGACTATGTAACTTATGGACTGCAGGTGCCAGAACACCAGCCTCACATAGCTTATCACATAGCTAACAAACCACCGAATAATACCATAGCCTGTAACTCCACATGAAATGATGATTTGTAAGAATCAAGGGGTGGAATGACGTCCTTCCCCTTAGCCAGTGTTCTCACATAGGCTTTAAAAAAAAAAAAATACATTGCTATCGGTGGTCGGTTGAGTCACTATATGCATGCATTGTTGCTCATCTTTCTGCCTCAATAAATTTTCACTTATAATGTGTTGTCAGACTCCGTTATTGTTCGGACCACAACTGCATGTTTTTTCCTAGGTTAACTAATGAAGGGCTGCCAGTCCAGTCCAGAGTCCTGTTGGGTTTGATACTATTTCAGCTAACCATTTTTAATGCCATAGTTTGCTCATAAATTCATCAAGATGTTGAACACAATGTATCATAATCTGCAGTAATAGCTTTGATTAACATTTTGTCACTCACCTGTATTTTTTTTAAAATTATACTTCAGAGCTTTTATTTCCTAAAAAAACAAGGCACTTTCAAGGGTAGGGTCTGAGAGGTGAATTGGTTTTCCACTGAGAGAGTTCAGTTTCCTCTGAATTCCTATTGCTAGCTTTTTTTCCCACTAGAACAGAAGATACGTATAAAACACATCCTGTAACTGCTTTGGCATTATACAGATTTGTCAATGTCTTACCAGATTTGTAGTACCATTTATGATTTAAACCTCAGTTATGTTGGGAGACAGGAAAGAATTGACTGGATTAGAAAGACTCTCAGCTGATATAAATTCCACTGACTTAACCAGAAATATTCTGATTGTACTAGCTAAAAATCTATTTTCTAATATTTAAATATCATTGTGGCATCATCAGCTTTCTTACTGCACATTTAAACAGGAGTTTTAACTAATAGACTATAACAAATGGAAACAAAATTGGAACTGACTTCTTATACAGAACCAATTTATGCCTCCATGTAAATGCCTCTGGAAACTCTCCACAGAAGCTGAAATTTAATTCTTAACTATTTCCCTAGCTAGTAAATGGGTTCCTCAGGCATTCCAGCCTTAGACTGAGATTCTTCTATACAGTGCAATGTATTTGATTTCAAAATTGTAACTTGGAGGTTAATTACTCACTGGTCACAGGTTCTGTAGTCCATACAAGTTAAAAGCAATAAAACTGAAAAATAAATAAAAACTTCTTTTGCTCATCATCTTGACAACACCTTAGGCTCTTATATTTCTTCCATTACTACCTTGGCTAATATATCTGATTTAGTTCTTCCAAAAGTAATAATTGTATCTCTAAAAAATTCATCTCCAACCTCCCTGACACCATGGATTTCCCTGACCTTCATTAACAGTATATTTTTTATGCCCTTATATGCCTCCAAGAAAGGGTCACAGTGCATGATAGTTTGTATTCAAAAAATTAAAACCACCTAACTTTTAATATGGATTAAAGAGTCACAGTTAACAAATCTTTTTTTGTAGTAGGGCTCATTACTTTTTTTAAAACGTTTGTTCTATTTGCTCAGGATGTCCACAGTTCCCCTATTCCATTCCAAGGATTTCTACTATTTAGACACATGAATTGCTTGGGGAAAATTAAAACAGAAAAGGAATCTTTGCTTCTGATGAAAGATCCTGTTTGTGTTCAGCTAGAAATTCTGATGACATCAGAAAAAAAATTTAAAACCAATGGAAGAATCAATTATTGGAGAAATTAAAAATTCAACATCCCTTTCTGCACTAAGCACATAATCCTGATTGCAGTTAAGTCTCCTGGGGAGAAAAAGAGAGGAAGTATGTAAAGACAGCAGAGAAGAGGTGGTACAGATCTAGTTAGGGATATAACATTCCCATTTAAGGCAGAAAGAAGAATGGTGAGTAATGAGGGAGAATACAGACCCTGGTAAGACTTTGTTGGGCCAGTGATCCAGGAAGGTTGATTCTGTATTTTGGAGAGGTCTATGCAACCTGAGCACCTGAGGCATGCAGAAATGTGCAGTGTTTTAGGAAAGATTTTTGAAAAGGGAAGAGTCCCTTCCCTGAAACATCATGTAGTATTTCCAAAAAAAATAAAGGTTGATCCATAATCGGCATGGTACTCACCTGTGAAAAAGAATAAGCTCAGAAATATCCTTTTTATATGTTAATCCACCTAATCTACCCTGGTAGCTGTCATAAAAATCAGCAATGAATTTTTTTTCAAACAATCTTCCCAATTAACTAGAAAAGGGCAACTGAACTGTTAGCTGAACTTCACTGAGCAGATTTTGCTGTAGTAACATTTACTTTGCATTTTGTGTGCCCTTACTGTATGCTTGTTCAGTATTAAAAAAAAAAATAAAAAATGAAAGAAAATGACATTTCGCTATTAAGGAACTGCAAATACAGTGCCATGTATTCCAGTATATAATGAGAATCACTCTTAGCACAGTAATAGTAGAACAGTTCGTTAATCTTCCAACGATGTAAGACAAAAGTTGACCGACTCTAAAAGTCAAAGTTTAAATTTTCTTGGAAACCTTGTCAAAAGAAATAAATGACATCTACACATAGGAAGAAAAAGACTTGGTAGATTTAAATATCATTAGCCTTTTGAGAAACCAGCATAGTGTCTCAATGGGATGACTGTACTTTATTTTCTGGGATTAATAGAATCTATCCACTTTTCTTTTGGTTTTAATAGGTACAATAGTTCTCATGTCTCTGCCAAACACTGCCTTAAGCTGTACATACAAATGTGTTTCGTTTCAAAACCTCACAGAAAGAAATAAAATATTTTTACCTCTTACAAACATGGTCCCTCTTTCCCAATACTGGGTCGGTATGTTTAGTCTGTATTTACCAGACTCTGTGTGCCCAAGAGACTGACAGAAAAACTGCAGTCAGTTCACATCTGACCAAATTAGTACATACCTGAGAATGACCAATGCATCTTAGTTACTTTAGCTGTCTTGTGTAGAGGGTATTAACCAATGCAAATGTTTTTCAGAACAGTGAGCCATGTGGATAAATATGTCCTAAAATTTAGGAGGATATTCTTTTTACATTTAAATCAGTACAGATTTATTGATCCTTGTCATTAAAAAGCCTATATTAAAAAGTGGTTTAAACTGGAAGCATTCTTGAATCAGAATGTCTTTCCATCAGCTGTAACCTACCTGTATCTTATTAAATATTTTTGTGTTAATATGTTTTTCCTAATATTAGGATAAAATTATTCTAACATTCAATATTCATTATTTCTTATAGTCTATTCCATTAGAAAGGAGGTGTAAAGATGTGTCATTCAACTAATTTGCGTGGGAATATGTAATAACACAATGTGGAACATGGGTGGTGGATTATACTCCATGTTAAAATAGTTTAATATGTATCATAATATGCATTCCACTGGAATAGTTATCACTATATATGCTTGTACAGTGCTGAATGAGATTTAAACTGGTCATGGCACAGAATATAGAAGTGAATACTTTGGTGGCTCCTAGTGTGAATTTAAGAAAACTATGAGAACGTCACAATGTTTTAAGGGAAGAGCAGGGAACATATTGATTGGAAGTAAGAATGAACTAAGAAGAGAGTTTACGTTTCTCTGCTAAATACTCTGCTGATCAGTTTGACATGGTCTGTTGTTGATTTTTCATTTAAAAACCTATGCTTACTTTCTTTTTTCTTAATTGCTTTTATTCTTTATTTACATTTGGCTGGTCACTAACTTCATTTTTAAAGCAATCCTTTTTTCCTCTCTTTTTAAAAATGACTTCTTCCTTTTCTTTAAAATCCTTTTTTTCCCAATGAAGGAAATTAAAATTAACTTTTAAGGAATGGTCATTTACTTTTTTCTTCAGTCAAAGATGTCACTCATTTCTGCATGTTATTTGTTTTTTAACAAATTAGTCACCTTAAATTATTTCTCATGAATTTGCATGCCTAGCTGTTCAAGGTACATCTACACTGAGGTGTAAATACGGAAACTCTGATGAGGAAGGTACTTACTCCACGTGACATACAATACTGTAGTGGATCAAGATGGGAAATATTTGCATGAATGTTCACTGGAGTCATGCAAGCTGAGAGGCTACAGAATTTCATAGCCTTTCATTGAAATGAGGGGTGTAAGTATATATCCAGGACCTGTTTCCTTGGATTAAGAGAAATTATGTCTGCAGTCTGTACTGATGAGCACTTTTTACATCTCCAGCAAACATAATTTTACTTATTTGCTCACTAGCTGTCCCATTACAAAGATGTAATAAATTTATGCAGAAGTGGGAAAAAAAATGTATTTTGATCAAAATTATGTGTAGGATTTACATTATTTAGTCCAGTAAACCTTTCTCTTTTTTTTTTTTTTTCCCAGGAATAAATCAATAAATGAAGACTATTGTGTGCAAAATGTATTTAAATTGAGTTGGTATGTGCAGAGAAGAATGACTAATTATTCAAAGGTTGTGTCTCTGTGTATTAACATACATGAAACCTTACTGGAATTTGAGGCAGAGTGGATGATGAAAAGGAATTCATTATCTTGCTACAAGAAATGAAGGGATGGGAAAGTTGCAAGGGATGTTCTGTTGCAAGTCTTACAGTTTTTTTCAGGACAAGCTAATTCAAAGGATTCCTAAAAATCAAGTTAGATGAGTGGTGTGCCTTTGTGACATTTAGTTTATCTTTTTATCAGGTAACTCCAAACATCTGAAGAAACATCTATTGGATATTTCTCAATGAAAGAGGTATCTAAGAATGTAGCTAAGGCTCTTTGAACTTGCTGAATGTTTCATAACAAGACATGGACAAAATATAATGAGGAATGATATGACAAAGCATTTAAACAGATATCTTCTGTATAGCAGAAGGTGGAGAGTCAAGCATGACAGTTTTTCTAGGAAACCTGTGAAAAGGTGAGATATACAGCATAGCTTTCAGATCTGTGAAAGTATTTTCTCCTTGCAGTATCTAATCATGGGGGTTTTTGTTTGCCATAGCTTCCCCTTCTTTTAAGTTAATGAGAATTATTTGTCTGCTCTTCCCCACACTGAAGATGACTAACTCTCTGATTTAATTCTCCAATTGTTTTATAATTTTTCTAGTTAACTCCTTTATCTCTCAGAACTGTTATATTGCTGTATAACCACTTCCCAACTAATGCTGAACAGAATGAAACTACTCTGCAAATTGTTTCAAGCATCAGTGCAGGTCTGGAACTGTTGAAACATTAGTACTGATTAATCTCTTGCTAATGTGAACTGGTTGACGGAGCAACTTGAGTGAGGCAAAATTCATCCCAGAGCTGGTGTCCATACTGGAGGGGGAACACATGCTGGCATAATTCAATAGTCAGTCTCTAAATTGGTAAGAGTAACCAGGACTAAAAGTCAACACAAATTTGCTGGGAAAGATAACAAATAACTGTAAGCTAGTCTCAAGCAACTTTCATTTATTTATTTTCAGACAGATTGCTTGAGATTAATTTTGTATCTCTTCAGAAATCTTAGTGTTGTTGATGGGACCACTCACTTTTAATATGCAAAAACCAGATTCACATTCTGTGTGTTGTAGAGAACACAAAGGGATCTCACAGAAAACTAAGTGAAGTTTCAAGCAGAACAGTTATGTATTATGCTTTATCGGTACTTAGGCTACTGTTTGTGAAATACCATTTTATTACAGCTTGGCTTAAGATAGGACTTTAATACAATGTAAAAGCTTTATGTTAGACTTCCATAAAGACAGAATTTTACTAAGGGTCAAACAAGGACTCTCAGCATTTACAAAAACTCATGAAATGTTGATCTATTTAACTCTGTAAAGTGAAAATAAAAAGTTGACTGCTGTCTGCAAAAAGACACACATTTCTATGAACATATATATTCACTGCTCAGTTAATATTTAGTGGTCCTAGAAGCATATATCTTAGAAAATAGATGTTCTTCATATAGCTACATGGTAGTGAAATGTCATGAGGTCAAATGACCTGACTTATACAGTCATATTCAGATTACCAGTAATTATTTCTTTGCACGTTTCTTCTGTTAACATAAATAAGGCAATTTCACTAGATCAAGCCTGTGGTGAAATCTCCAGTACTTTCTGGTGAGTGATGCTATAGTGATGACATCATATCAATGCCAAAGATTGCTTGTGCCCGTCATCAGATATATGATGAAATTAGCCATTTCATACAAATAGTATCCTCTGTTTTGACATCAAATAAAATTAAACACTGCGTAATATTTATTTTAAATACTTCTTTTAAATGTAAGTATGCCTTAACTGTAACAGGTTTGGTATTTCCTTTGCATTTCATTAAGTGTTTAACATGTAAAAGGTTAAATGTGTTGTAGCATCGTGTTATAAGCTTTCTTTTTTAAACATAGTTAGCAAAAAGAAAAACAGATTCTAAGAATCTAAGTAGAATCTAGTATAGCACATAGTACATAAGAGCTTAATTTATATGATCTTTTGGGACAGGCTATTTCATGTTTAATATTTGAGTAAAGGCTAAGAAAACACACAAACTGTAATGTCACACAAAACAAAAATTTATCAGATTTTTTCAGTCAATACCACGTTCATCTCATGCCATTTTTATTTAAGTTGGTAGCTATAGGTGTCACTGGAAAAGAGGGTTTCAGTGGTCTTAAGGATGGTGACATATCTGGTGTTTAAAAAAATATTTTCAAAAATGTGATTTCGACCAATTTTTTACTAATTTAATCTAATTCTGTGTGACACTTGGCTGTCTCTTTTCCCTTTTTAGTCTAAACCACCATCACCTACTTCTTTGGAATATTATAATAAAACATTTTTCTAATATTTCAGAAATATCAATAAATCTGGGTGCACACTAAATATTATTTTTTAAAAAATAATTAGACAAGGAGAACACAGAGGCTATGATAGTCTTTCAAATATTTCTCTATCCTTTGAACAACAAAGAATACATATTACTTTCTGTCATTTTGAAAGAGAATAACTTGCCATGTGAAATAACAACAGCAGTACTTAATTTACAGAGAAACAGATTCTACCATTGGCTGAAATAAAGTGAAGAATTATCTATGAAAATATGTATTTATTGTCTCCACAGAAGTCCAGTGAAGGCAACTACAAGTTTGGAGAAATTAAATTTTCAGTGAATGCTGAAATTCATGGTTGTTACTTTCCCAGTTCAGTCTTTCTTTGCAAATCAAATGCTACATTAACTTCCTTTGAGTAAGCAATTTCTTTGTATCCATGCAAATCAGCTAAAATAATTGAGTAAATATCTAGTGCTGGATATACTTGTTATTTGTATTATATTTCACCCACTGGCCTCTGATGGAGAAGGGTTTCTACCATTCGCTACGCTTGTATTGACATGTATTTTATTTATTGATGATAGTTTTGAAGGCTTTTGTGAATTAGTAGAATCCAGGACCTGAAAGTAGAAGTACAAGCTAAATCCAGAAGTCAGCAACAGCAGAAATGTGACAGGTAGTTGAACCTGCTCCTGGTAGTAACAGCTGACCCTGCACTGGTATTCATTTTTTACTAGATTTCAAATGTTGGCAAGATTATAATTTTTAATACAAGATTTAATATAGTATTCTTGGGATCTCCTTTTTTATAGTGGTATCCCCAAAATCTTCACTGACAGATTTAATTCCAGGGTAGCCCTACAGAAATGACTTCTAGAATTTTATAAAAATCTCAATTTAGTGATATGATTTTGGGTCCAATAAAAGACTTTATTTTAGGAGAATCCACATGGCTTCCTCTTGATAAAACTCAAGAGGAAATGAACTATGCTGAAAGTGACCTTCAATCAGGTTAGACAGTGACCAGAGGAATACCAGAAGACCTTGGAGTGAGTAGGTCAGCGGGTGTGGTGAGCCACAGAGGAACACTTGAAGCTGAAGCACCTGCATCTCCCAAGGTATGCAAATACAGGGACCCACAGGACTTTGGGGGGAGGAAATTTTGTGGAAGAATTTCAGAAGGGTGTTTATTAACCTTTTGTAAATATCTACAGTTCTGGTTTATCTGTTGTGTTGCTGATAGGAATCTTGAATGTATGGTTCAGTGATTGCCAGTTGATTACATGTTGTAATTAAACCAAGGAACTGCTTTGATCCTCATCTGACTTAAACCATTTAAGTAGTTGTGACACTACAGTTAATATTATTTCCTTTACTACTCCTTAAATACTTTTAGAGTAATATATCTGTCCCTACAATTCCACATAATTTACTGAGGACTGCTGGCCTTTATTCTAAATTTTTTCAAGATTCTAAGAGGACATGTACACTTCCAAGCATAAATAGAGGATCTTGTATACAAGAAGTGCAACTCCAGTCGCTGTACTGATGGTTTTGACTTCTCACAGAAATATTTTGGAAACAATAAAAAAGATGTAGTATTTAATTCTTGGGTGACATATATTTAAACTGCTCCTTTGATCCTTGGCCCTGCAATTAAGACTTCATCCTGCAGTCACCTGACAGACTCGAGGGGATGATACACAATAAATGAGAATCTGGGCCTTGGCATTAAACAAGAGAAAATTTCAATTCCTACCTAAATTCTTATTGCTAGTCTCCTAATGGAAATGAGTAAAAGAGGGAGGACCTTTTAGGCTTCTAATAGGCTTCTTGAAACCAGATAATAATTTTTTATTGTATCCCATCAAAGAAAAAAAAAATGTGCCTTCCTCTATATCTTTTCCCTCAAATTAAAACAAAATCCAAATGTATAATCCAAACATACAAGACCTTTCATGTTTAAAGCTCTAATTTAAATCTGAAGAGATTCAGTGGTAAGAGTTTTCACACACAAAGCCAACCTAGCATTTACGCTTTAAATTATTATTTTCATATGTGAGCAGTTGTTTACCTTAACAATACCGCTTTGTGCAAAGATGAAACAAGAACAAAAAGTCTTCTAAAGAAAAGATGAGTGAAGCTTGAAAGCTTATCGCATCTGTATGACAAACAACCTTGCGCTTCAGTAATGGAAGGAATCTGAAGAAGAGGAACACAAAGTTTTGTTACTCTTTTTTTCAATCTTTCAACTTTGGAGCTTATTGCCCTCTACCTAGCTGTGGATCTCTGCATCAGCAACAGTTCCTTTCAGCTGCAGTTGCCATATGGATTGACAAACAGCATAGTGTGAGCAAAACAGCAGGATTAACCCTCCCCCATTCTATAAACTGAAGGCATGTAGTATATTCTAAGAGATATAAGAAATTCTCATAGCTTCATTGTTTTAATCCTGCTTCTTCTCTCTTAGGATGGGAGAAGATTTCAACAAAAGCTTCATTGCTATTCCCATTTGATAGTGTCTTTCATCGCCCTTATAAAGACTGTATTTTCTTTTTGTCTTATGCTGATGAGAAGTACCTAGCAAAGTCCGTAGAAAGACCACATTAGGAAATTTGAAACTGTTCTACCATAATCAATCTTTCATTTTTGGTTTCTTCTCCTTCTGCTCATAAATTGAATTTTTCACTTCAGAAGGATTAAGAATTTGTGAGGTGAATTTCAACATTGTCCTTCAGTGTTGCAAGGAATGCATTTTAGATTTTGAACAATGAAAAACAGCATAAATTTTTGGTGGCTGAGCACACATTCTTTGTCTTGCTCTGCACTGAAAGAGTTCATAACTCTTGCTCCCTGCTAAGTGTAGTGTAAGGGTGCAATCACCTGAAATATCTGTGATTGAACTCAGCATGTAGAACTCCAAAGTACTGAAGAGGAAACTGATTTTTACCTTAAAATATATATCACAAAAATGCCACACCACTTTCCATAGCAGGCAACCATAAAATGGCTCTCTCTTGACTCTAAAATGTTAGGGTTGCTTCTGAAATTCTGTCAAACAACGTGTAATATGATGTGCTTCCTTAGGTGACTAACTGTGGGAAAGTTTATGGCTGATTCTATATTGCATTTGAATGTGAGTACATCAAGGTCTGCATACCCAGTGACACTATGTCATACGTTCTGCAGTGCTGAGCAGCACTGGTTTAAAAGTACACCCTCCATAAATTCTAGTTGTTTATTCATGGTACTGTGAAAATAGATAAATATTTTTACCATTTAGTAATTGAAAGCGTAAGATTTATTTTGTCCACACATGGATGTTTAGAAAATAGTGTAATTAACATATACTTTAACTTCATATTTTGCTGAGGTTTTCTCCAAACTTCCTCTTTTAAAAATATAAATTATTTGAAAAGTCTTACAATATTTATTCATGATTAAATTTGGGGAGCAGTTCAAAGACAAATCCCACAATATGTATCAATCTGTAACAGTTCAAGTTAGTCCCTCATAAAATACTGCTAAATGCCTGGTCTCTAAATAGAGGAGTTTTGTACCTTAAAATTTTCTTACTTAGTGTTTTATTAGACTAGCAGTGGGAAATTAATTCTGCAACTGGAACTCCACTGATGTCAACTCTACACCCTGGTCATTCCCATAAAGTGCAACCCGAGGGACCACTCAACTATACCATCATAGATTTCAATTCCTAGGTTTATTTATGGGAACTGAAGACACTAAATTAAAGTGCTAGAGATGACCAGAAGCTCTGAAAATATAAACAGCATTTTGTGAATTTCATGTGCACTTAAGTCAGAAAATGTTGGCTACATTTGCCAGTTAGTGCCTTGCTGAAAATTGTGCCTTTTGAAGTCTTTTTTGGGGTGAACAATTTAAATGTATCTTCTGGTGAATGGAACAAATACAGAAAACTTCACTCAGCTACAAATAACTTGTTTTAGGAAAAGTCCTTCTGTTAGCCAATTTGACATTTTACTGTTCATAAAGAATATTTCAGTGGCATGTAAATGTAAGGATAAACTGCCATGTTCTTCATAAATGTAGTCCCAAATCTGGTAAAATTATTTTACTCTTCAAATTACAAATTTCTTTAAATTTGCTCTTCTTACTAATTATCATATGCTGATTTACTTTTTCTGTACTTTTTGGTCTGAGACATCTTCTGCCATAAGAATTCAGGTTTAGAAAGTTTTTTTCCTCTGCATTAATTTCAGACGACATTACTTACTTTCAAGATATATTGGATCTCTAATATTGAGTAACCTAACAATGGAACATCTCTTTTTAATCTCCTGGTCATGCTAAATATCTGCCCTCTCTGATTAGCTGTTTTCAGGCGAATGTGAAAGATTCAGCATTACATTACTCCACTGATGTTATTTCAGGATTAAGCCAATTAAAGTTAAGCTTTAGTGAGCACCTAGTTTAGATCTTAAGGGCATTAAAGAATTTTGAGGGGGTTGGGCAAAGATAAACAGTTAACACAGTTCAAGAAGTTTTGTGAGTTCAAGTAATTGTGAGATAAAGTAAGTGTGATTTGTTGATATTCTAGCTAGAGGTAAAGGTACAAATGTAAAGGTCAAAGTTGTTTGCCTGAAGGCTCAGTTTCATAATCTGCTGAAGACTCAAAAACAGAGATCAGGTTCACATTAATTCTTCTGTTTAATTACATTCCAGGTCTTGAACAAGGTAAATGACTGTAAAGCTGTGAGGACTGTTCTAATGCTGTATAAACCATCCTTGTTCTTCCTGCAATTTACAATAATATAACAGTCATGTTTTTATGAATAGTCAAAGGAAAATAGGAGATCCATACCCAGTTCACCACAAGGATTAATGGACTATGTCACTGCTAAAATGCAATGAGTTCTGGCATAAGAATTCCCACCCTGCAGAGGAATCATTTGCAAAACAACTTGTCAACCCCTCACACTTCAGTGAGTGACTTGCTAGAATATTCATTAGGCATAGCCATTTGCTTGAATATTTCTAGAAGGAACAATTTTTGCATGCAAACTCCTTATGAAAGATCTGAAAATACATCATAAAAGTAAGGAAATGCTTTATTCTTACATGTTAAAAATCACTTTCATGAATGCAAGTCTGAGAGCAATTTGAGGGTACCTGATTTTTAATGGGGGCATAACCTAAGCCTTTAAGCCATGGATAATGCAGGCCATTTATTAATCTGATCACAGGCTACAATGGCTGTTCATCACTGAATATATTTACAGGTTTTTCTTGCTGAGCATTTTCCGCACAAATTGCAGTACTACTTTTTAAGACAGTTTTGTACTTTTATTTGAAAGGTTGTTTATTTTTCCTTCAGTAGAGCAGTCATCCATAAAATGGTAAACTTGGTAAATACTGTGTCTTTGGGACATCAAGCTTGAAAAGTTTGTCAGCAGAATCAAGTCTTCCAGTTTTCAGACTGTTCCAGTTCACTGGCTGGATCCATGAGGAAAGAACAATCTGAGCATAGGTCAAGATCTTGCTGTCATTATTTTTACAGCAAGTTTCACCAGCATGCTTCCTCTGTAGTGATACTCTGCCAATGGCAGAATTGGTGTGGCACAGAACTAGTGTGCATGGAAGGAATAATTTGTCTAGATCAGATGTATAGGCAACCACTTAGGTAGTGTATACATTAGCAATTGTAAATTTTCATAAGGTTAACTGTTCATTATGTATTAAAATCAGGCTATTTAACTAAATAAATGTTTGATTTGATATAAAGTTATGGGAAACAAAATCATTATGGGATGATGGAAAATATGTTTGAGCTATCACATTGAATTCTTAGCAAGTTTTCATAGGAGGGAAAGTACTCTTGCTGAAAATGTGGCAAGAAGGGAGAAGAGAGTACTGTAGCATATTTCATATAATGAATTGTGGGTACTCAAAGAGCAATATTCAGGTTTCTCCTGGCAAATCAAAGAAAATGGGAGACTCTTATTATAGTATATTACCTGCACAGAATATATTACATACCTGCCTCTTAAAGTAGACATACCAGATTCATCACAATATTATCATATTTCTTAGATATCAGGTTCCTTTGAACCTGAGGAAACAGACTTTGAGAGGAGTAGATTTCACCTGCTTTGGCTGTACTTGCTTTGGCATCATTAACATTTTTTATTTCACTTGCTTCACAGAAAGTCTTCAAAAATCTGTATATTTCTTGTCTGCAGAAGGGATTAAATGGACATACTCAATCATGCCTTATGGAAGTTAAAGAAAGAATCACCAAAGCTGAGTCATTGTCCACTTGTTTCTTTCAATCTACTGATGCTGAGTAGAAATGGGTGAATGGCTTAAGTGCAAGCAAATATTTTCTTTCTTGTTAGTCGATGCTTGTTCTTAATTCCTGAGAGCATTTTCAGATTTCTGTAGGAATGGCTTATGTTTACTTCTTAAATGGCAAGGTGGAATATATCCCTCTTTCTCAAAGCAGATGTGCTTGTCATTAAGAACAGCTGCAGTGTTTACAGAGTCAAAGACTACCAAACTGGAACTGCCAAGGCTAATAGCACAAGGAAGGTTGGCAAAGTCATGGATGATGACCAAACTAGGTGCCAGTCACAGGACAGCTTCAAGCTCTCTTTACTGGCAGATTTCTTCCTGCTATTTCTTTCCTCGTATCAAACCATGCAACCAGCCATCCTCCCTCTTCCTTCCCTAATATACTTCCCATCCTGCTATATAAATATTTTATTGTGCTTCTGTGGCTTTGCAAAATGATTTTCTGAGTTTTGGGAAGAAGACCAGAACAGGTGTGGTAGTGTCACTCTTGGATCTACACCTTTTGTCTCTTCCAAAACCAACTTCTCTTGTGGTTAACTTCCACAGGCAGTATTCATAGGAAGATCTAGGTCACCTTCACTTATTTTTTTGTTCCAGACCAGTACCTCTCCACCTTGATTGGTGTTCAGTTTTACAGTTAAATGCCTGCCTAATTATCACCCAACTTTGAATTATGATTCAGTTCCATAAGCTGGCCCAAACAGGCAAAGATAGAGGAGGAGGTGGGCTTTGTCATTATTGCCATCAAGGAAAGATCAATATTGGAATAAACATGGCAACTGTCTGCTGATAAATCATTTACTTGCAAAAGAACATAATGTTATTAAAAGACGGTAAGAATTGTGGAAAATGCATGTGAAAAAAACTTGCGTGTTCTATCCAACCAAATAGCAAGTCAATAGTTGAATAACAACTGTGTATTTGCACAATATATAATCTGTCATAGGTTCATCTACCAAGGATTTTAAGGCTGTAAAATCAGATTTCATGTGGAGACATATAGATGTGTGTATGAATTAAACTGTCAAAAACCGAAAGCATAGTTGAAAAAACAAAAAACTTAGATCTTTAAGATGAGAACCCATAACTGAAATGCAGAATATTTCTACCTGCCTTCTCTTTACAGGAAGTCACGCAGCAATAAAGATGAGCTGCTCCAAGTAAGGAGGCAGGACATGAAATAAAAATGAAAATAACTAAACCAAAAAAAAAAAACCCAAAGAAAATGTCAGTCATAAACAAAGGAATGTTAATCCCTTGAATCCTGGACTGGAAAGAACACTGAAATACTTGATTGGTAGCTTAGATTGAGGAAGAAGAGTAATCAAAAGATGGTTGTAAAAGTTCTTACCAGTCTTCTCAGTTCTGTAGTACTAGTATATATTTTTCAAATGTTTATATATAGAGACAGTTTAGGTTTCTTACAGCAGCTGTTCACCATCTGAAGACCTAAAGCAGTGCTAACAGTCTGCATTCTTGCACATTTTTGAACCCTGACCAGACAAGCCCTGAGAAATCTGAACTAACTCATAAGTTAACCCTACTTTGGGTTCGATTATTGTTGTTGTTGTTATTATTGTTATATTCTATTATTATTATTATTTTCTATGCCTTTGCAAACGTAATTATGTTTATATTCCTGTCTTTATTTCAGTCATACTTGAAGTTTTTTATTTGTACAGAAGGTAAAGTATGTTAGATTCACCAGAAATAGTCAAACCTTCCTAAGGCTTTGGAAAATTGGTGATGATAGGCACATCTGAAAAAGCTAATTGCACTGTATTGGAAAAAGCATGCCCTTTGGAATCTTGCAAGTGTTTTTCAGAGTTCCTCGGGGTTATTTTGCCAAGTGGGGGCAAACGCTATAATTTTTTTGGTGATTATTTCATCCTTTTACAAAGGTTTTTATACGAATAGCAATGATACATTACCAGCTATTTCTACTATAAAATTAATGAGTGATATCTGTTCATCATATGTGAGTACACACTATGGTTCCTTCAGCTGGATTGCCTGTGGTGGAAGGCCAGCAGACATCACAGATTAATGAACTCCTTGTTAGTAGTCAGAGTGCTGTCCTAACAATACCATCTGGATGTCTGTTGGAATCAACTTGAGTCCTGCTGATGAAGGCTGGAGTTCAGTCAATGACTACTGTCCTCTACAAGAGTCTTTAAAAAGGGTGATTAATCAGCCAGATGGGGTGAATGGTTAGCTTTTATCATGTAGTTTTGTTAGGTCAGAAACTTAGATAATAAAGACAGAAGACTTAGGTAATAAATGCTTTAAAAACTCATTGAAATTAAAATAAGCTTTTTAGGCTTTTTTATTTCACCTAAAAAACAGTGCCCCTGACAATCTACTTCCTTGTTCTGCATAAATTGCAGTCCTATATAATTTCATCAATTTAAATCCACAGGCATAGGGTCATTTATGCAATCATTTGGTCTTCTGTTTCCTAGGTAACAGACTCGTCAAGAGATGAAATACGGCCACCCACTTTCTTATCCTTTATTATTTTTTCTCATGATAATCCGTATAATTCATTAGTTTCTTTCTCCTCCTCCTCTTTCCCCATTACGCTTAGTCATTTTGTTTAGTTAAATGTTGAACAGAACATTATTTATCCCTTCATTTAAACAGAAAATAAGCAAGTATTCAGATGAGAACATTTAAAACATGACAATTTAATATACTGAAAAATGTATGTAATCTACAGGTAGAGTTTTCTTTTTATTCTGAGAGAAGGAAGAAGCATGTGTTTGCAAAATTTAATAGTTCTGCAGGTAAACTGAGGAGAGCTGAGAAAATTTTAAATGTGTTTTTTTTCTTTGTTCCTCTTTTAGATCAATATGTAGAATTTAGAACCATCACATCTATAATTAAATTTCAGTTAGCATTTGCACTTGAAAAGAATAGTAACCAAAATTTGGCGATCACGTTCTATACCAAGTCTAAATGCTTTTATTGCTTGGAAAAATGTTTCATCTTCTATACCCAGATAAAGATACATTTGGTATTCTATATCAAACAAGCATAATTTTGATATCTATTGTAACTCTTTCCATGTTGATACTTTAGAACAAGACGATGCTATCCATATTTTATAAATATCCCTAGAACTTCTCCTTTGCAACTTTTTGTTCCTGACTGTTCTAGCATTTTCCCCAGGGAACAAGAGGGGGTTTTATCATTTAACAACTCATTCTCACAAAGTCTGTGATTCCTTTACTGGCAGTTTCACAAGGCCATGTTAATTGCTCCATGACAAAATGCTATCATAAACCTTGGATCATGGCTGTTGTGTGTCTCTCCTCAGAATCACTGCTTTAACAGTTGCTGTTGATCACCAGATGATGCAGCTCATCAGCTCAAATTAAGCTCTGTTCAGCACTCCTTTAGTATAGTTTCATATTAGTTTTATGCAAGTCATGGAAAGCAGGTGCAGCTAAACCAGCATGAAAGTTATATAACACAATGGTGAATCAGATGTTTTGGTTTTATCTGCTTTCTCAAGCCTTTTCATTTTGGGGTGCAATCCAATTATTTTAAATGTAAGCACATTAATTGCAAGTATGAAAAGCCCAAATGGTGTTCTCTAAACTTCTTTGGAGAGAGTGACTCACCCAAACTACATTCAGCTTTAGAACAGAAGAGACATCCAGAATATTCGCTGATAATTCCTATTGATGAATCCAGCTATTAACATTATTTTACTGTGCATTGAAATAGCTTCTAAAACATGAAAGCCCAGGAAGCAAAAAGGGACAGCCAAAAAAATATATTCTTTCAAAGATTCTATTTTTATTATAAATATTCTTTCAGAATAAATAAGGAATAAAATTAAAAGTTTCAAAGAATGCAGAGGGGTTGCATGAAGACTTCCCCAAAAGAGAAAACAAAGCTTGATTATGAGTTATGTTTTTATCTCCAAGCACATATGAAAATAATTTCTAATTTATTACATCATATTTATATAAAATTCAACCCATACTTTAGACTTTTCATTGATGACCCATATGTAAGAATTATTTTCCCTTAAAATATAACAAGGCTTTTGCAATTTTTCTCTACCTTCTCTGAAGTATGGGATGGTATGTGGTGAAAACATAATACATATTCTGCATCTTTAAGTCTTTCTAGGAAAAGAATTCTAACCGCAGGATACAAATGGATTTTTGAAGCAGCCTTTTACGTTTGAAATTCGCTGAGTTTATCAAATGTATTAGAATTAAATGGCATCAAGCCTATGTGGCAAAACACCAATTTTATCTTATTTATTATTAGATTTTTTTTCATTTCAAAATAACTGAATTAAAACATTTGTCAGCTTTCATTAAAATATGTGATACTCTATGTTTTGGTGGTCTGAAATAAATAACAATTAGCATGCACTGTTTCCATATATGCCGGTTTTAATTTACAGTGTGGGATATCTTCCAGGCTTTGAGTATTTTGTGTCACCTAAGCATGAATAACAGAAAACACAGATTTCCCCTGGCATTCTTTATAATTTATACAGTGCATATTGCAAATACTGTGATATTTCTTGTAGCAAATATACAGGGATTACTGAAACTAGTGTGACAACTTATCTCTCTAGCAAGTGTTTCTCATAATACCAGATCATGCAGACTTAATTTGCAGTTGTTTTCTGAAGTTTGAGACAAACATGTTCTGATACAAAGAGGACAGCTGAATAGAGGAAATAGAAGACAATTCATAAAAATGGAACAATATTATAGAACTAATTGTAAAAAGTTAAGATTGCAAGTATAATAAGGTTGTGCATTTCTGAGCAACCTTTATTGCCTTCCAGAGATTCAGATTCTTCTCTGGACTTGTTTTTAATTCTTCTGCTCTCAACAGATCATGGAACAGATCCTCCTGGAAGCTATGTCAAGGCTTATGAACGACAGTGATTAGAGACTGACAACATGACTTCACCAATGGCAAATTGTGCCTGACTAATCCAGTGACCTTCTACAATTGAATGACTGCATTGGTGGGTAAGGGAAAATAAATTGATGTCATCTATTTTAACTCTTGTAAGGCTTTTGACAGAGTCTCACACAACATTGTTGTCTCTAAATTGGAGAGGCATGGATATGATGGATGGACTATTTGATGGATAAGAAATAGGCTGGAGGGCTACATCCAAAGAGTTGTAGTCAATGGCTCAATGTGCAAGTGGAGATCAGTAACAAAATGTGTCCCTTAGAGGGCTGTATTAGGATTGGTACTTTTCAATAACTTTATTAATGACAAGGAAAATGGGATTGAGTATACCCTCAGCAGGTTTGTGGATGACACCATGCTGAGTGGTGCAGTTGATGTGCTTGAGGGAGGGAATGCCTTCTAAAGGATCCTTGACAGGCTTGAGGAATGGGTCCATGCATACCGCATGAAGTTCAACAAGGCCAAGTGCAAGGTCTTGCACCTGGGTCACTGCAATCACTAGTATCAATAAAGACTGGGAGATGAATTGGTTGAGAGCAGCCCTGCAGAGAAAGATTTGGGGATACTGGTGGATGAAAAATTGGGCACAAGCCATCAATGTGCACCTGCAGCCTAGAAAGCCCAACCTATCCTGGGATGCATCAGAAGTGTGGCCAAGTGGTCAAGGTAGATTATTATTTCCCTCTACCCTGCTTTCATGATACCCCACCTGGAGTACTGCATCCAGCTCTGGGACCCCCAGCACAGGACAGACACAAATCAGAGTGAGTCTAGAGGAGGGCCATGGAAATTATCAGAGGGCTGTGGAGGGGAGTGAAGACAGTGGGTTCATTGACATTGATAATATGCAGCTGTGGCCTTGCTTTGACGATGTGCAGCTGTGATCCCACAGCAAAGTGGTTAAATAGCTCTGACGTGTGCAGGAGAAAAACCCTGATGAAGCAGAGATGAGGAGGAGTGTGATCTGGCTTCTGGAGGACAGAGAAACAGTGTGGACAGTAGTGTTTGACCAATGGTAAAGCTTTTTGCTGCTTACTATTCGATTTATGTTGTGTTATTTCCTGACCACTGTAACTCAGTTGCAACAAAGGGCTGGAGCACCTCTCTGACTAAAAAAGGCTGAGAGAGTTGGGGTTGTTCAGCCTGGAGAAGACAAGGCTCCAGGGAGACTAATGTGGCCTTTTGATATATTAAGAGGGGTTGCAAGAAAGAAATATTTATTACCAGTGCTTGTAGTGGCAGGATCAAGGGTGATGGTTTTAAATGGAAAGAGGGTAGCTTTAGACTGGATATAAGAAACAATATTTTTTTTTTTGGTATGAGCCTGTTGAGGCACTAGAATAGCTCATCCAGGGAAGCTGTAGATGCCCAATCCCTGCAAGTGTTCAAAGTCAGGTTGGATGAGGCTTTCAGTTTACTTGGTCTAGTGAAAGATGTCCTTGCCAGTGGCAGGGTGGTTGGTCTAGATGATCTTTAAAGGTCCCTTCCAATTTAAACCGTTCTATGATTAAATTTTTGTATGATTCTTTGATTCTATGTTCCTATTTTTTTATTCATCACTTGGTATGCTGAGCTTTTATATCCTACTCAAGTGTTTTTATATGTCCAGTTTTGCTAGGTACAATATTGAACACGTTGTACCCTTCCAAGAGACGTGTCTCAACACTTTCTAGCTTTATTTTTCATAAGTAAATTCAGTTGTGCCCATAATTTCATAATTTTACTTTGTCTTTGAAGCTCTAGACCATCTCCTTGTACGATATACTTTTCCTAAAATCCAGACTGTTTCTGTCTTCTATTTTGTAGCTGATTAACTCAAACTGTTTAATTTGTAGAAGACTATTTGTTCTAAAACTGATGTTCTCCTAGTTCTCTGTCTTTGCAAGGTTTCTGTGTTTGCTTAAAACAAAATATGTAAAGTTTATATGGGAGATGGAGGTGTCGATGTATTTTCACTCATGTTTTCTGGTATATGAATGCCAACTTCCCCATTGGAATTGTCTTAAAACTACCAAGCATCAGTCTTGATGTGAAATTTCCCCCCCCCCCCCCCCCCTTGCTTTAAATAATTAAAGCTTTAGTTATTGGTGTAGCCATAACCTTGGGCTCTGTTGTCCTAAGTCTTAGGGTGCTACCCGCATGACTATCACCCCTTGTGGGTGTTTTTTATTTTCTTCAAGCCGTTCTTTTTTCACACTGAGAGGAGTTATAGGTCCTTCAGAAATTCTCTTTACATCATTGATGAAATCTTCTGTAAGCTATATATGAAAACCTTCCAAAAGTGTACATCTTTAATATTAATATACCTGCATTTATAACCTAATAAACTATCTAACAATATCTAATCCATTAATAATAGCCAATAATCAAGAAAATAGTCAGAATTCCCAAAAACCCTGTATGGCCATCTTTGTTCTTGCTATCTTTATCATTTTCAGTCAGTCTCTCAATTCAATCAGGAGAGATATGAGTCAAAATTGGCTTTTGATGCCCTGAATATACCACCCACACCTAGCCTGCTAAAAATAATTAGAAGCTTAAAAGTAAAATAAAATGGGTGGAACTGTATAAATGTGTTGACACAGAAAGCATGATAGTTCTCTTTTCTTAAAGGGCACAACACAAAAATGCAAGATCCACAGGGGCAGAATGATGGTACAAACACATCCCCATTCTGCTTAAGTACTCTGACTGTCCTCATGGGGCTGCAGAGAAAGTGGGAGTGAAGTGAAAAATATTTTGTTTAAAAGTCTTCTCGCTTGAGCAAAGCTTCTAGCATTACAGGGCATTTTTCCTCCTTGTCCTGCTTGGGAAGGCATTGTCTAAATCTGACAGTCGTCTTGGTATTGTGGGTATGTAATTGGGAGTGGGGAGGATTTTTCTGAATGTTTGCTCACGCTGAGTTGTCAGAGAGGTGGCTTTTGCTTGGGAGCAGTCTTATCACAGAAGTGCCGGTGGAGGCATCCCTCAAAGAGGATTGAGGGATTCTGCCTGTGTGTAAAGTGAAGTTGCCCAGTACAGCAGGGAGAAGGAGCTGCCACCTTGAGAAAGGAAATTAAACCTCAAAGGGATCCTTGGGAGCTTCGTTAAGCTGTGCTCTGCAGATTCAGCAGGATGAGAGCAGTGCTAATGAAAAATTGGCTCAAAGCCTCTCTTATCAGTTTGTGGACTATTGGTTTGGTTAGGGTTAAAGATTAATTTCCCTGTAGGTACTTGGTGGTCTTGGGTATTATCCTTTGTTGCAGTTAAAGTTCAGCTGAAGTCAGTGAGCTGGGTATGGGTCCTCCTCTTCTTGTTTATAAATTCAATCACAGGGTATTTTTATTCCCTCTTAACAGAGGTTGTATGTTCAAGCTCAGGAAGCACACACACCACTGAACCTTTTCCCTCTTCTTCCCCCCACCCCCATGGTACTGCTTCCCAATGACATTTGTTTGTCACTCTCAAATTACCTCATTTCTTTACACCTGGTCTTCCCCTCCGGTGACCTCTGCCTAGCAATCACATCTACATGAAGTCTTTCATGTAATGATAAACAATAATATCTCCGCTGGGTTCCTTATACAATAATCTAAGGGTGCCCTAATATAGTCCTGCGTAAATGTGGCTGAATTGTGAAAAGCATGTCTTTAAATGTTTTCAAGTGCCTATCTAAAAGAAAAATGTTGAAAGAGAACCCAAAATCTGAAGGGGCTTTGTATATTTTTCTTCTAGTGGGGAAAAAAAAAATCTACTAATCATTAACCTTCAAAGGAAAAGAATAAAGTCAATTTTATATTGAAGAAATTAACTCGGATCTTTTTGTTTGCTTGCTTGGAGCCTCAGAAGTGTTACTCTTCTTAATGTTCTCCTTGGGAAAGATCGTCTGTTACCTTGTCCCATATCCTGCATTTTTTTCCTCTCTTCCCTCAGTGTTCCCTAGCTGGTGTGTCTATCTCTTTATTTAACCCTGGAAATTAATTGTGGACAACTGACAACTATTGTGTTGAGAGAGAACGGGGACCGTTTAGTGAGGTGAACCCAGTGAGGCAGAATTAAAGTTAACAGTAATTGGCCATTTTTCTAAGCACGCAGTCTTCCAATTCTGTTCCTCTCTGTGAACCAACTATAACACGTATAGGAGTTAGTGAAATTATTTATGCTATTTCTCAGGTTCTTTAAGCAGCTCCTCAGTGTTACAAGTTTATTTTAGGCATGTATTTTCACTTGCTAATTTTTTGTGTGTGCGTGAACTTCCCTATTTGAGCCTCCATCTCCTCTGACTGAGTGCAAATACCATTGTTTTTGTTATTAAAGATGCTGAAACACAATGTAACAGAAAATGTTTCAACCTCTTACGTCCTAAACTTTTATTATGTTATTTTTACAAGAATAATTGTACGTAGAATACTGTTGTTAATGAACTAACACGATATTCTCTGCTGCACAGTAACTGCTTAAAATAGGGTTTTTTGCATACCAGTTTAATTTTAACAACACAAATTTTAACACAAGAGTGTCTATTTGCAGATTTGCTTACTCACATCCTTCCTCTAACAGATTTGGTTAGTAAGAGACTATAGACTTGACAAAGAGAAAGAAGAATGGCAGGCTAGTTGAGAGTAAAATTCACTTAGTTCAGTACCCAATGCCCAAGAGTATGAAATAAATTAAAAAAGAGTCTACAAAAATTTCCTCTGATGCTTTCTCAAATTCAGCAAATAGCAATTGGAAGAATTTTATTCTTTAACTCTCATACATGTTTTTCATATTTTTCCACTCTCTTTCACATGATGCAAATTTTTGACATCTTTTAGTATGGGTCACTAGGATTAACCACATACTGCACTAAACACAAATTCTTATTTTTTTTTAATTGGCTTTTACTCAAGACACTTGTAACTAGATACTTAACAGCTCAATGAAAAACCTCAAAACATGAATTGCAAAGGCTGGAACTTTATGATTTTTCCTCCAGGCATGGTTTAAAACCAATACTTGATATTTCAGATATTTTTATAACTTACAGACTTGGAGGATAATGTAAGCAAATACATTGGCTTCAGTGGAATTGAAGACTACCCAAACTGAATTGACTTCTAAGGAGTCTAAAATGGGTATAGCCAAATTTCTGCTTGCTTACATTGCATAAATTTCTTGTCAGGGTTTCCAATTAGTACATTTCATCCTTCATTAATTAGTAGAATGAGTTGCAAGAAGAGCACTAGCTAGAACAGATACAGTGACGTAATTGGGGAAACATACTGATTGACCAGTTTGTGATATTTTCAGGGTAGCTATGCAGTCAGTCAGTCAGAATCTCAATTGACAATGGCTATCCAATCGTAATAAAGAATCAAAAGAATCACTCTCAAAAAAGAAAATGTCTCCTTAAGATAAGTGTCTTCTACTTCCAGGTTTTTTATCAATACTTAATATCTACTGCAAAATTTGGCAACTGTCAGATTTTTCTGAGAAAGGATGTAACTTAGTAGTATCAAGAAATATTCGCACAAGTATTTTGTTTTGAAAAGCTCAAATACTAGAGGACTAGCACAGCTGAAAAGTGTTGTGCAAGGTATACCTTTTTAGACATTTCATGACACCTCAGTTAAAGGATCTTTTAAAAGGTTTTATTTGGGAAGAGTTATTAAAACTTACTGTTAAATATGGGTTAGGAATGTGATGAAAGACCAGATTTTTTTTCCCTTGGTATATGAATCCACTTAGTAACTAATATATAATTTCCTGAATTATAATCTAAAAAGAATCTAAATTTGAAAATTTAAAAAAATTTAGCTAGTATGTATTTTCTACTTCAAAGAGAATTCAAACTGCTTTAAAAAAAAATCCTGGCTTCCAATGTTACGTTACATTTATGCATAATATGATACATGTACATGATAAGAGGATGATACAGATTTCTCACTGTACTTACTTCTGTGTATACCGTATGGTAAGCCTGCAAGTCCTCTTCTAACCAGAGTTCTGTTCCAGAGTTCTTTGAATTGTTTGTGACCAAATTTATTACACATCAAAAAGTTATCTCTCTGAATTAAAATATTTTTCGTTGCAAAGAAGACTCCCAAATATATTGGCATCTCAAAAGTGAGTTCGTTATGCAGTTTGCTCAATCAAAGTCTAAGAATAAAAGATCTTGCCTTTAATACAGAGACCATAAGTCTGGGGGCTAGGTGATCTAGCACACCTTGGTAGTTTCCACGATTGGATTTATGCCAAATTACATGAATATTCATGTATTTAACTTCCAACCTTCTGACACTGATTGGATAGTAAACTACTTGATGGTTACACAATCTTATTTAACTACGCAGGCTCATTGAGGAAGAGTTTTTTTGGGGGCTGGGTTACCTGGTGTAAGGGGTGTGATTTTTAGTATTGTCATGAAGGTCACTTAAGAACACATCATTGGCTATTTGTTCAACAAGTATCAGATGCCTTGATTGCAACAATCTTGTGTTGCCAGCTTTCCAGGATGTAACTGTTCTCCAAGTTGCCTTGTCCTAAGCAGCAGTTACTTCGGTTATCATTCTTAATAGCTCTTTGCATGGGGTATCCTGAGTCAAAATAATCTGTGCATTCTGTATCTCAAGATGTGCAAATTGTTAAACAAAACCATATGTCCATACAGTATTTGTTAGTTAGCTTATACATTCTGGTTATAAAATTTGATAACAATACAGCAAGTAAAGTTTCATAGGCCAATACATTTCTGTTCCTTCTGACAGGCTGAAAACTATATTTAGAGAAATATCAGCACTTCCCATCTATCTCAGCAAAATGTTCACTCCGAGCAACTAGAAATTATGTTCAAATTATATTTGCCAAGTGAGCTGGTTCACATATGGCATAGTAGGTGAAGTCTTTCCATTTTAAAAGAATAGATTGTGCTTTTTTCTTCTGATTCCTGATCGAAGGCTGAAACACTTTTATGTGCGTGCTTAACTTTACTCTCATAGTTTACATCGCATGTGATCTGCTTATCTGAATAACATTCACATAAATAAAACATGCTTTTTAGAGGCTGTAGAAGAGGGGGTCATATGCTAATTATTGGTTCTAGTCATCATGAGTTTGTTCAAGGCTCCAGAGACTTCAATTACCTAAACCAATTGGAGACAAAAATAAAGGTTAAAAAGTCAATTGTCTTGCCTTAGGAAAGCTGAGAATCATACAGACTCAATAACTCCTAGTATCAGGTATCAAAACTTGAGCCCCAGTGACTACTTTGGGGGAGGTCATCCATCTAGAGAAAGACAATGCTGTAATTTAATTTAGCTTTAATTTAGCATTAATTTCAGAAAAGCCTAAAAGAGAATGACACAATTTAAGTAGCGCTGCCAAAAGAATTTTAGGACCTGTTTTCTTTGCCATGTTTTTTTCCTGCAGAACCTCTGTTAATATCTGAATGGCCAGAGTGACACCCAAGAAGAAAAGATAAATTTACCTTAGAGGGAAATTTTGATCTCAATATTTGGAAGCTTTGGAAGATTAGAGGAAAAGGGTGGCTTGTGGACTAATATGTAGGATTATTTCTTAGTCTTCTGTACTGAACTGACCAGGCAGATATGTGCAGCCAGATGTATTTCTAATTGTGATAGGTTTCCTCCCAGGGACTTCAACAGAGGCTGAATGAGAAGGCTAATCTGCCTTTGCTTATCTGTAAACTGAGAAGAATAAAAATAATTAATTGCTTTGGAGTTAACAATGTAGATATTTATGATGTGCTTTGAAACTGAGGAAAAGTTAGATAAATGCCAGGTATTACTTACTGTCACAGGAATATGCTTGGACATCCTCTGTGTGATTCATAGAAGAGAGCACTTAATTTGATAATGTACATCAGACTGTCAGAGTGAGAATGGAAACAGAGCAACTGCTTTATTTACACTACAATAAAACAATTGAAATTAGAGATTCTAATTGGTTCTCCCCTCATAGGAAAATCCTCCAAGAAATCAATAGATTTACTTGAGGCAGGAATTATGAAATGGGTGAATAGAGATGACGTATTTTGGTAAGATACATACTGTTTTCCCATCTTCCCTGGTTTACCATTAATTTGTCTCTTAACATTTTCATTGTTGATTCTGATTTTTTTTAAGTTTAATTGATAGAATTTCCAAGGGAGGGGAAAAAAAAAGGGAGAGGAGATCATAATGGATGAGGTGGGAGGGATGCAGCCTGTGTGTGTATGCCTTGGTCATGAAAACACAAATATAGAATATGACAGAGCTGTACCCTAACAGAGATTGGAATTTTGTGTCATGTGTATGGACGGGTCTTAAATAGCACACCTAAGGTAGAACAACTTTTTCAGGTAAAATAGAAAGTTCTTTTTGTACTACAGATCTTTATTTTTTTTCAGTGAAAGTACAGCATTTTTGTTGGCTCCATTCTGCATGTAACACTTCTTATTTAGTCCTGTCAAATGCTTAGGTTATTAGTCACAGGTACCATAGGTCGTCAGAAAGAAATATTTTAATTATGAAAGATGATTTTATACAGATCTAGAAACATTTACATGTTCTACTTTTGTATTAGCTGAAAATATAAATTATAGATTGCACAACGATTAGCTGTTTTATTCTCCTTACCTCTGAAGAATTCCTCAACTGTTTCTACAGCTGCAGGTAACTCTGCAATTGCATTGTGTGCATCTATCTCTATAAATATTATAAATGTCAAGGTCACAGGTCAAAATATTACCTGTAAGGAAATACCAATACGAACACTAAGAATTTCTTGTGTATACAACCTCCAAGACCAGCAGATACTTATTTGGGAGTTTATCCATGCTATAACTTCATGTCCATATGTCTCATCTTAAAATTGAGGAAGCAGATTCATATTCCTTATTCCATCTTTGAGCTGCTCAAAAATTCAAGTGTCAAAAAAAGAGTACAGAATAAAACAGCTGAGGATGTTTATAACTCATTGAGAAGACGTGTATGGATAATGGTTAGGCAAGTGCTTTGAAATACAAGAAAATTAAAAAATTTAAAACTTTTCCAATGTTTCCATGTTTATAGCAAATAATTACTTCAAAAAGTATAGTGGAATACTCATGAACATGCATATATAATTCAGATTTCCTTATTCAAATGAACTCAATAGTACTATGCCATGCTGATCATTCATACCATATGCAACATAAGCATTTCTGTGATTAGTTATGATACAATTTCCACATCCTGGTATTAATGATGTCTTGTGCTAGCACAAGACTATAAAACATTTATTTAGGTGATGTAAAATTATCAAAGTTCACGCAGCAGTTTGCTTTAATAATGAGTGTACTTTGTAGAAGGTTACTTGTGGAGACAGCTTATTTAAACTAAACTTCTATTGCTGTATATTTGTATGCAAAGAAGTTCAGTGATGTAGCTTATCAGGTAGATGTCTTGTTTTCTCATATTCAATCTACTTAATTGCCAACACAACATTTTTTTATACCATAAAAGATTAAGCACAAATAAAAACCTATATAAAGAGCTATAAATAAAAGAACTTATGATCAGTAGTAGTAATAAATTATTATTCTTAATCATCTAAACTACATGGTGATTTTCATTTTTAGTTCTAAATGGACCTTCTAAAAAAGTCATTTTTACTGCCTTTTGGAAAACAGGGCACAGTGAGCTCAAATCTCTTGACCAATTAATTCAGCAAACCAGAGAAGATCCAAAGGAGGAATTCAGTTTACTCTTTGTTGTGCCTTGTATCATTGAACAACTGTCACCTGTATTTACTGTTCATTTATTTGCACAGTAAGGGGTGAGGGAAAAGAAAATAAAGGGAAGTACTTACTCAGAAAAAAGTCCCTAATACTCCTTCTCCACTACAGAAACCAATAATAAATTAACCTCTGATAACAGTCACTGGCTTTTAATGATAAAAAGTGCTGCTTTCATTGAGTTCACTTATGAAAAAGCAGATGTTTGAGCTAAATAATTCTGAATTGCATATAGTCACCCTAGGAGCTAACTAGGACTACAGACTTGCACATATCAGTCCCTTAAGATGGACAACATAACTCCAGTCTCAGATGCAAGGAAGCTTCTTGGCCACTGAGCTGTCTTTATTCTATACCAACCTTCTCATTTAAGAAATTCAGTCTAGAAATCATAGAATATCTTGAGTTGGAAGGGACCCATAAAGATCATAAAGTCCAACTCCCTGCTCCTCATAGGACTACCTAAAACTAACCCATATTTCTAAGAACATCATCCAGATGTTCCTCAAAATGAGTGGCTTGGTGCCATGACCACTTCCCTGGGGACCCTGTTCCAGTTACTAACCACCCTCTCAGTGAAGAACCTTTTCTTAATGTCCAGTCTGAACCTCCCCTGATGCAGTTTCACTCCACTGCCACATGCCCTTATTGTTAGTCAACAAAGAGATCAGCACCTCTCCCTCCACTGCCCTGCTTGAGGAAGCTGAGACTGTGATGAGGTCACTTCTCAGCCTTCTCCAAGCTGAGCAGATTAAGTGACCTCAGCCACTCCTCAAATCTTGCCCTGGAGACCTTTCACCATCTTGGTTGCCCTCCTCTGGGTACATTCCAATAGTATGATGTCCTTCCTATACCAAGACTGCACACGGTACTCAAGGTGGGGCTGTGCCAGTACAGTGTAGAGTGGGACAGTCTCCTCCCTTGACTGGCTAGCTCTGCTGTGCTTGCACCCCAGGACACAGTTGTCTGTTCATGGCTGCCATGGCACACTGACTCGTATTCAACTTGCCATCAACCCAAACCCCCAGACCTCTTTCAGTGGGGCTGCTCTCCAGCTTCTCATCCCCCAGTACATATATATATAAAACCAGGATCACTCCATCCCAGGTTCAGAATCCAGTGTTTTCTCTTGTTAAATTTCATACGGCTGGTGATTGCTCAGCTGTCTAGACTATCCAGATCAATCTGTAAGGTCGCTTTACCCTCAAGGGAGTCTTCAGCTCCTCCTAGTTTAGTATCATTGGCAAATTTATTAATGTACATTTGATACCTGCGCCCAGATAATTTGTAAAAACATTAAAGAACACTGAACTTAAAATTAAGCCCTGAGGAATCCCACAGGAGACTGGCTACCAGCCTGATGTAACTCCATCTACTATAAGTTTTTGAGCCCAACCTACCAGCCAACATATTCTCTAGCTGTGTGCTGGACATTTTGTCTAGAAGGATACTGTGGGAGATGGTATCAAAAGCTTGGCTAAAATCCAAATTCACCACATCTACTGGCTTCCCTTGGTCAACTAGATGGGTGACCTTGTAATTAAAGGAAATTAAGTTAGTTAAGGAGGACTTTTCCCTCATGAACCCATGGTGGCTATGACCAATGACTCTCAAGTGTTTTTCATGAACTCCCAGAATAATTTTCTCCATAATTTCACCAGGCACTGAAGTGAAACTGACAGGCCTGTAATTACCAGGGTCTTTGTTCTTTCCTGTCTTGAAAACTGGGACAAGGTTTGCCAGCTTCCAGTCAACTGGGGCCTCTGTTGTGGATTCCCAAGACTACTGAACAATAATGGAGAAAGGTCCTGTGGCGACACTGGCCAGTAGCTGCCTTTTGAAGAAACATTATATAAAGGAAACTATGACAAAGGCAAGGGAATCAAAGAACTCCCTGGATATGAGCTAAACATAAATACATATAAGAATGACAAAAGCAAGTTTTACTTCAAAAGGCAGGACAGGGAAAAGAAATAAATGAAAAAATGGGAGAGAGCTTTAAGGGATCCAGTCTGAACACTATGTCAAGTAGTACCGTGAAAAAAATGGACAAAATTTTGGCTTTTTTATGGTCTTGAGTGACTTGCCACTCCTAAATGTTCTTGCGGATTTGACTGAATTTACTGTAGCCTAGTAAATACACTTTTTTATCATTACTAGGCCATAGAAAATTGACCAGAACAACAGAAGAAAGGGGTAGGTACTAGGAATTTTCTGTTTAACAATTCTAACTGTAGTCCTAGTGAAACTTCTCTGTATTAAGTATGTGATTTGGAATTTAAAGCTTTTAAAACATTGATTGGGCTTGTAGTAGAATTTTAGCTCTGTTATAGTTGATTTGCTCGCTTTTTCCCTGTAACAAACTTTTGAACATAGGGTAACATATAAAAATTGTAACAAAAAAAGGAACAGAGATATTTTGTTTAAAATAAATGCACTTAGTTAAAACCTGCAATGGCAAATTCTTAATTTTCCTTTATTACAAGCAGACATTTTCAGTCTATCTAGGCCTTAAGGTGTACCTACAGTGTTTGGCCATTGGTAATTTGTCCAGCAACACCTTTATTCTGAACAGTATGGGTTGAAATCCACCACAGGCTGTAGACTGAGTCAAGCGCATAATGGTGCACACGTAGGCCAGAAGTGAATATGAATTTATATTTCAAAGAAAACATTTAATTGTAGCATTTACGAGTAGATTAACAATAAAGAAAAAATAATGAAGCCTTATTTTCTTTCCAATTCCCACTGAACAGCTGTTTATCTACCACAAGAAAAAAAAAAAAATACAAGTTATTTTTTCCAAAAGACAATATCATTGTTGTGTGAGGCCTGGGGGACCATGCTGCAACTATAGGACCAACAACTTAGCACTTATTCTTAATTGATGTGACTCTCGTTGTGATTCACTTGACAATTGCTTGTTTAGTGTAGTCTTAAATTTTAGCAGAAACAACCTCTGACCTTTCAGGTTGTGTGTATGTATAGCCAAACATATGTAGTTTTACTTTTGTGAGTGGGTTATTAGGAGTATTGTGAAGCTAACAATCAATCAAACCAGAAGCAAATTACATATATTAAGTTTCCACAAAATTCTTGGAGTATGAAAGATTTTTCACTCACTTTGCAAAAAAACAGTTATATTTCTCTTCAGGGAACAACTTACAGACTTACATGTAAGTGTGCTGGTTATTATGAAAGTAATTCTAAAATTTAAGCTATTTATTTTATCCTGCACAGGTCGATTTTAAAGAAATCTTCAAAAACTCTAAGATTCCTATTTTCTCACTTTAATTTAAGTATACATGGAAATTTGTGTTAATTGGGTAACAATTTTGTTGTCTGAAAAATTCAGCTGTGCCAATACATACAATCATCTGAATACAACAGAAATGAATTGTTGTTATGGAAATGCATTCTGTTCTGTAATTAAAATATGTGAATTCTATAATTAAACACTGATGTCAAATGTATGTTAGTATTTTCCAAGGAAAGGTTTTTTTTAATTTTGCAACCCAAATAACCTCCAGCTAGAACTTGGATGTTAAATTCCCAACTCTCCTAAAGTCTTCCATAAAATTAATAATTTTAAAAAGCAATTATACTAATTTATAGATAAAATTTTCAAGCAGTTAATGTCTCTGTAGGGCCATGCTTATTTGCTCATGAGGCCTGGAGCCACCTGGGGAGGCAAATTATGTTGAAAATTCTTATTGAGAATTGTGACTACAGATATTTCTTTTGCTGGAAACTGGTTTGTCATAATAATATTTTGTGGCAGGGATTAAGGACTTCTCTCTGACCTGCCTCTTAAAATTATAATGGTGAGATGTACATAAAAATGCATCTCTGGTAATGTTTTAGTGTTCTCAAATGTTGGTATAGCCTGACACGTTCAAATAGTAGAAATATAACTGTGCTAGGTACGAACACACCATTGCCTCTCTGGTGAGCTCAGTACAGTGGTCAATCTCCTTTTGTCTCAATGCAAAGATAACTTGAAACTCCTTGTTCACTTTGGCCACAGAATATTCTTAGCTTGACTAGGAGGAGAAGAAAAGTATGTGACGTAAGGTCACTTCAATACTACACAAGACTTCCTTTTGGGGAGGGAAACACAGCTAACCAAAATTTGACTCAAATTCAAAGGTTACTCCTACATTGCACTCAAAAAGATGATCTGGAAATACAATCTCATCTTATGAAATATATGCTTTTAAGACCAGGTTTTGTCAGTCTAGTGATATTACAGAAAGAGAAAGTAGTACGGCATTATTGAAATCATGTTTCAGCTTCTCTATATGATCAAAAAGGCCTAATTTTGTACCTTTAAAAAGATGTGGAATTCTAAAAAAGCAGGGTCCAGTCAATGATATAACTTAAAAGAAATTTTCCATTCTAGAATTCTTTAATAAAAATGTTAAAAGTAGATATTTCACTTAAAATTAATTTGATCACAACATGCTATATACCTAAGTGTTTAATAGTGTGACTTATTTTTTTTTTTAGAAGACACATGTGGCATAATTATGTTAGTTTCATAATAGAAAGGTCAAATCTTAGCTGTGAACAAACAAATTGCAAAATGCATACTGGGCATCAAATTTTAAAGGCACATTTCATTTCCAATTGGAAAGCATGAGTGCAGAAGAAAGTCACATAAATGTGTGTGTTATTTGTTCTTAATTAAATCACCTGGATAGATAGAAGAAGAAACTTATAAGAAATTAATTTAAAATAATCATGGTATTTAATAAAGCATCTTCATTGTTTTCACTGAGTATACGTAAACTCCGCAGGTTCAAACAAGCTAAGCCATAAATAGAACTTACAGTGCTATATGAAAATCCACTCTGGTTTTTTATGTACTGTTGGAAAATACACAATGTTTAAAGAGCTAAAAAAATCTTTATTAACTTTTACCTGTTAGTATGTATCTTCCGGTTACACTCTATATTTAAGTACGGAACACAACCTATATCTACAATTACTTTTATTCCTGTATGCAGTAAATTATGTATTTAAAAGCTTAGCTTTAGGCCACAAGGTTAGAGATTCTGTGTCCGTGGGATTATAAAAAATACAACTCAGGAACAGAAATCCAATCCACCTAACTGTTTAGAAGCCCTCCACAAGCCTAGAAAAATCCTGGTAAATTTGTATGGGATAAAATTGGTTTGTATGGTCATAATCCAAAGCCCATTAATGTTAGGGGAAGTATTCCCAATGGTATCTGGTTTAACTGCATGCTAACTGGATGAAAACAGTAAAGCATATATTACAGCATCACTGCCAAAAAAGGGCCAACAGATCATATAGCCATAATGTGAGAAAAATCATTGGTAAGTTCAAATACTGTTCGAAGCAAGGCGCATTTGTGCAGCTGATGCCATGATCTTTTGCTGAGCAAATGATATTAATACCACTGTGTGATAAAAGTGACTGATGTCTAATAGCGGTTAGCAGTTTCTCTTCCTCTAATGGATCACCCTCTTCACCCGCTCTAAATAATGAAACTAGAACAAGTCATGGAATATGCAAAGCTCAGCAGCAACTCTTACACAGTACATGAAACTCTGGCATGCACAGCTGTTTAATTTTATGTTTTGTCAGAGCAGTGTTTAGGGAGAGAGGATAAATTAGCTACAGCCATAGGGGAAAGAGAAGGTGCAAATGAGATTTATTCTATTCACTGAAACTAATGGCAATATATCAAATACGTAACAGGCTCAGTGATTCATCCTAGATAACTGTTCTCTATTTTCTTGAACTTTAAGACTCCTTTTATTTTTTTCTTTTAATCTCCTTTTCTTTTTCATTTTTCTAAAATGGCCTTTAAATTATCTGGGAAGACTCTCAGAGATACAGATGATGACACAAGGTACAAGTGCTGAAATTAAAACACTTTTTAGTCCTCTTCTGACTTAAATAGTTCTTCAGAGAAAAAGAAAAATACAGTTGTTCTTCATAGTATTTAGCCTGTATGGTGGCATCTAAGCATACTGCAAGGTAAATATTTTGCTATTCTACTTTCTAATGTATGAATAATAACTGCAGAATCAACTTCCATATTTGCTCCACACAAGAAAACCCATCTGTTGCTGAAAATCTTTCTGTACCTTACAGTTTCATCTTTATTTCTACACACACCATCAGAACTGGATATCAGTCCTACAGACACACTGAATCCCAAGGGCTGTTTGTGATGGCAAAATACAAAGTAGTTATTGGCAGGGGTGTAGTTTTCTTTGCCACTCTTTCGTCTTTTATCAAAATCTGCCAACACAGTCCTGCAAATACCGCTACCCTGAATTAATTATTCTATTACTGTCAGCCAAGTTGTTTCTTGCTGATATAAAGACATGGAGTTGGAGTTGATGTAAGTCTGAATAACTCAACCTTGAAGTCAGACATCCTGCTGGAAATCTAGTGTTCTGCTTTGGGGAAAAAGCAAGCAAAGCCAACCTTTTATCTATTTCTATATTATCACTCTCACCACTCACACTTTCTGCAATGCAGCCAGTCACCCCTTTGAAGAAAAATTTTGTCCCTCCTTTCCAAGTTCTCAAGCTTTTTACGTGACAGTAGATAGCAACATTTCCTGTGAATTCATAGTGTGTTGCATGAATTATGTCAGATGTTTTTTCAGAGTCCTGTTGTACTGCTCATTGTGCTACTAGGAAAGTCAAACATCTAACAAGAAATCTGATAAAGTAGAATTTTTGTTGCCCTTGTATTAAGTATTGGTATTCCACTAACTATAATAATATAAATTGGAATTATCAATGATTACTGGGAAATCTTTTCTAACTAAGAGTAATGGTCACATTTTGATCTTTTCCATCACAATTGTATTAACTGACATTCACTACTAGATATTAGCTTGAACAAACTTTATTTCTGCTGGTGAAATCTATAATCATGTGTTGTTTTTCCTGTTTTGGGGGATGGTGCCAAATGAGCTATAAAACCAGATATTTTCAAATTACAAAAAGGGCAAGAGTTAAGATACAGTCCATTATGATGGTAGGATTATCAACAGTCATTTAGTATGACCACATTACTTAACTCAGGAAAAAAGTAAGAAGTACAAAGAGAAATGAAAGAAGCTACAGAAAATAATCCACTGTTCAGCTTTGTGGAAAAAAACCCAACTATTTCCTTCTGGAAAGCCAATACTTTCTACTAAAGGCCAACCTGTGTCATCAAACAATCCTAAATCACAGATCCTAAATCCTGCAGATTCTTCCATCACATGTTTTATCTTGGCTTTTGTCAAAGTATTCAGACTAAAAAGAGATAACAGAATTATTTTTTAAAGATTTCACTTGTTTACTTTCCATAAATATTCTACAGGATGCGAAAGCAGGCTGTTGGTAGCTGTGTAGCACAGAATAGGGGGTGCTGGTAGGTTAAAGGGATTTTCACATCTTCCAATAGACAGATGCCCTAAATTTTCTCCTGGAGGAACCTCCCTGTTTTCATAGCCAGCTACAGAAGATTAAACTCTTCTACTTGTTGAACAAGTAGAACTCTTCTAGTGTTGAACAAGACACACGTTTTCTTCTCAGCAAGAGAAGCTTTGCTTTGTTTGTGATGTTTCAAAAACAATGGCAGTTAGAACTTGTAGATGTAGATTTGAAATCTGCTCTGGACTCAGCATGTTTTATGTGATGGTTCTTTAAATGGTTTTCCCTGTAATAGCAGGCTCTTACAGCTACATACAGGTAACTTAACCAGATGCTTATTTTTGAACTGTAATTAACAGAACATTTCTGAAGAAATAATTTTTATAATGATTGCAGTAACTACACTTTCATTCTCATGAAGTGCTAAGTGTTGTAATCATCACCTGTTCACTCTCATGGTTATTGCTCCACAGACTATTAACAACTGACAGCACCATTTAACTAAAGCTTGATTCCTAATGAATTACTAGTAACAGATACCTTATAAAATGATGAGCCAAAGCATCTGCTGAACTGTCTGAGATGTAATATATTCTCAATAAACAAGTCCTGCAGGAAAAAAAAGAATTGTTTGCTTTTTTCAAATGCCTTTCATGCCTTAAAATATTTGTTAAAAACTTACACAGAAATAATGATTGTTAAATCTCAGCTATATCTACTTTTTATAGTTTTTTCTGATCTTGTCGGTGATTTAGTTATGATGGAGCTGTGCTTGACAAATAGTCTGCTCTCAGTTCTCTTGATGTAATCTTATAATAAATACAGTGAAGCTATACAGGAATATCCCCAGAGCTGTATCAAGAGAGTTGAGAGCAGAATCAAGTTGATGATATTTAAATCCACTTCTGAATATAGAATCATGTCCTTGCTTGCAATTAGCCAGATACTGTATGTCTGACTGCCATGTAGTTTGGGTATAACAGCATTAGAAAGAGCATCGTTATGGTGTCCAGCAAGAGCCCTTTTAAGACCATTTGAAACCTTGCTTACTCAGGTAACAAATCTACACCTGCTCTTAAACATGCCTTCATATCTTCGCTGCTGTGGACCCGGTACACGGTCATCACTAGTTCATACGGGCCCCTACAGGCACTAAATCTGAAATGAAGACATCCTTACAGTTTAGAAAGCTGTCCTAGTTTATCAGTTTAAAGACTGATTATTAGCCATTTATTCCAAACTTTGAGTAGCTATTACCAAAAATAAAGATGTTGGATTACTCATACAACTACCTGCATGCCCATGTGAGCAGTGCAGTACACAGCTCTTATCAGACCAAATATTCAAATGTGATTTATTGTGTTTGTAAGCTAACAAATTTTACCGTGTCCTAGCCAAGCAGCATTGCTAATTTGTTGTACTTATAATGAGCTGACAAACCTTCATTTTCTCTGAAGTTGTTTATTACACTAATAGGTCCTCTTACTCATTTACTCTTGTCAGCGTGACTGATGCTTCATATAGTAGCTAAAAGATTAAGAAAAATTGCTATCAAGAACATAATGGAATGAATAAACCCTTCCACTGATGGTTTCTTTTGAGGAAGAGCCTCATTTCAATACCATTGTGGAATTCAGTTAACAGTTGCCACCTGAATACATGTCTCCCAGAAGGCTCCATCAAAAGGAAATTAAGAGATTGAAAGAAATTTGAGCAACACAAAAATAACACTGCAAAGTGTACAAAACCAGTAAGGAGAGTGAAATGATTCAGTGGAAAGACAAATCTAAAGCAGTGGGAAGGCACAGCTTTCAGCAGTTCTTCAGCTACAACTCCTGTCAACGTTAGAAGTCAATCTGAAGCTCTATCAGGAAAGTCTGCCCCACCTAGCAATCACAGCAGTACCTGCAGCTTTCGGCAGCAAGTGCCACAGCTCTCCTGAACGCCTCTTTGTTCACACCTTAACTCCACAGTGGTAGAAGACACTCTAAGTGTAGCATTAATTAACAATAAATTGTTATTTGTGTGTTTTTGATTGTTCTAGGCAAAAAACTGAAAAGCAGGTTCAAGTGAGGGAGATAACCAACATTTGAAAAGATATCTGAAAACAAGTTAGGCGCTTTCATACTTTGCAAAATGCTCCGCTTTTGCAAATCAATTGTGTTTTGCTGACATGCTTGACCAAACAGTTTTACCGTGTTCATCTGTTTATATTAACGTGCTATTAATGGCAGGTTTTTTTCATTTTTAATGCTACAATGTACAACCGAACTCATTTAGGTACTTTCCTATCAGTCTCCCTCAGTTTGGAGTTCACCTAGCTGATTAATAGACAAGATTTCACTATTAGTCATACTATATTCATGGTGTGCAAAGCTTACATTTCTGAATGTGCAGTATAATGTGACTTCAAAAAAGGGTCACAGTTATTTTAATAATGACTGTATAATCAGTATAATTGTGATTTATTAGACATGATAATTCAATACTCACTAAATTTCAGTAACCTTTATTAATGAAAATCCAGAATTGGGCTAACATCATATATAAAGGATAATATTTCAGGGTATGATCTGGGGAATGGTATTGATCAGATTCTTATCTGATGTAGTTTTGGTTACAATAGTAATTTTAAATTATTTGAATTGAGAAATTGGCAAACAATTGAAAACTGCTCTGGGTTTATGGATCTGGAAACAGAATGGGACCTAATTTCTCTCAAATAATTTTAACTGATTCATTAGCTGCTATTGTGACTCTAACAATATCTTTTTCAGTACTCATCCTATTTGAGGCTTCTACTGTTGTCTTATGAAGAGTATTAAACCTCTGCTGAGACAGTGTTGAGATCACCCTGTGTTACCCTTTTTTCTGAGTGCGTGTACCATTCATAATGAAGAAGTTAACACTCCTGTTACTGACTAGTTTGCAATAATGCACTACCATCAGAGGATTTGTCTGATATTTCAAGGTAAAGGAAATCCTGACAGATGCCTTGAATAATTTGTTGTGTCATGTCCGTACTGTCTGACAGCCTGTGCTATCCTGGAGCATCCTGTGGTACCTCTGGAATGTACCCAGTCCTAATGGCTCTTCCATGCAGATAGCCTGTGCCTGTGCCAGAACAATGGACAGGAAGATCAACCACAGAAACTCTGGCAAGGGGAGAGGATGCTAGGAGGGGAGAGTTTCCTAAACATCCACTGCAAGACCTATTTCTTCTCTTTTTGAGACTTGAGAGTCTTGTTGCAGGAGCCTGAGACAAAGATGGCACCTGCAAAATTCTGTTATACAAGTTCCACAATATTTCTGAGTTCCTCCACACACATCTCTTTGCCATTCAGACTATTACTGGATGCTTATGGATCAGGAGCTTTAACAAGGCTTGGACTACCAAGAGCTATTTTCTTGCAGAAGTACTGAGAGTGGCAAAATGTCATTATGTTTCTCCTTGGTAATGTCCAGAAGCACAAAATACTACACTGTTGCCCCAACCCTTGTGTCCAACCCATCTATATCCAAAGCCAAGTTATGCAAATTTGTATGGGAAACTGCATCCATTTAGGCTGTGTTTCAGAAGTGTTTCTCTGAGATATGTGAACATGACAGCACACTAGTTGCTGGTAAGCGTCACTAAATCGGGGGGGGGGAGGGCTCAAGGGTCAATCCTGTGACTTTCACAGCTCTGAAGCAGTTTGTAATTAAATTTTATCAGAAAGGAAAGTAGAAAGATGTATTAAGGAAGATAAGAGGAGTGGGTTTGGTGCAATCTTCTCCATGAGTGATACTGTTGGCACTTCTCTAGGTGTTCTTGTAGCCTGCTTTGGGTGCAAATGCATTAAGAAATTCTTGCTGCTTCAAGTACCATACCCCTCATTAAGAAACAATCTACATCACAGCTTTGGTATGAAATAATATAGATAAATTGTGAGTTGTTAGAAAATTAGGATCCTGTGCAAAACAGGAGATGTATCAGTGTGTTAGTATAGATGGAGATTTTAATAACATATTAAAGAGTGTACGTGGGAAAAAGAACATAGGTCACATTAAAATATGACAATTGGCACCAATGTTAAAATACAGCTTAAAATATATTTCTAAATTTTTAATCAGAGTGATGTTTTTCTATAATTTTCAAATTAAATTTTAAAATTTTGATGTACTTGAACAAATGCTGTCAAGGTATTTTGAACAGTGACTCAGAATCCTCTGGCATACCAAGTTGCAATAGGCAACGTATTTACTCATTGTTGGTAGTTATTTTACTTTTAAGGTTTTTAATGAAGTTTTGTTTTCCTTAATAGTTCGATTATGATATTTTAAAATCTTGTACATATACTGGTGATTTTTATAAAGCCAGATTATCCTAATTACAGTTTGGCAATTCCTTTTGACAGTCTCAATCTTCTTCTCATTCCTTTCCGGTGGCTGTTGGCGAATGAAATGAAATCCTCACAGGCTGGAATCCTCCACAGGCAGATCATTACCTTTCTATGGCTGAACAGGGTCAGTGCAGAACAGTATATGTTTGGGTAAAAAAGTGAGCAACAATTACATGAAAGGCCTTGCAATGTGTTTCAAGTAGTATTCGAAGTATTTTAAAAGTGATATCTAGACAAAAATTCAGTGCAAATATATATATTCTAAACTTTTTAAAAAATAATATTGGTTTCCAAAAAGACAGAACCTTCACCACAGCTGTACTAGCAGAACGATTACTGATTATTGTATATTTTCCCAGTGAAAATCGCATTAGCCAAAAATATTTTTTCCTTAAATTAAACATTTGAAACATGAGGAAATTTCAGACACCTACATCAATAAACAGTAAAGGTAACTATTGGTAGCTTGGTAACTGTCTTGCCAGCTAGACAGTTACAATGACAAAGTTTATTCAAAAATTATCAATTTATTGATATTGTCACAATTAAATTAATGTTACACTCATGTGAACTTTACATTTTTATTGCACTGGCAACTCACATCTGAATTTGCAGAATGAAGGCCTTTAAACGTTAAAGTACATTGAATGGTAACTCTGGAAGGTTTGAAGCAGTCATTAATGCTAATGACAAGAATGAGGCCAGTCTTGGGAAACATTATTTCATTATGGATTTCCTCTCTCCAGCAAGCATCAAGTATGAAATTCCAAGAGTAGGTCCAAATAGGTCTTTTGAGTCCTATAAGCATCGTTGTACTGGATGTATGCGTCCAGGTTTTCGCAGTGGGGGCTGCAGGAGGGGCTCTGTGGGAGGTCAGGGGCTGTCCCACATCGGACACAGCCAGCTCCAGCTGGCTCTAGCCAGTCTCAGCTGGCTGCACAACAGACCTACCACTGGACAAAGCTTAGCCCAGCAGCAGCGTGGGTGGTACCTCTGGGAAAACCTATGCAAGGGCAAAATTCTGCACAGGCAGTGAGGAGCAAGGAAGAACAAGTGTGAGAAACAGCCCTATGAGCCCCAAGGTGAGAGAGGAGAAGAGAGAGGAAGGGCTGTGGGTGCTGGAGCAGAGAACTGAGGAAAAAAAAAAAGAAGACAGAAGAAGACATAAGCAATTAAAGAAACACTAAGGGAAACAGCTTTCCTTCCCACCACCACCACCACCCCTCGCCCCAGCCTCAGTCAAACAGCTCTCCTGCCCCCTTTCCAGCCTCACCTTTCGGTTTTGCTGTATGTCTTGGTCACTGGTGAAGCAAAAAGTGGTGCCGGAGGCTGAAATCAGTATGTAATGATTTTTTCTGCCACACCTTGTTACTTACTCATTTGCCTACACTGGTCCTTACTCTTTACTTGTTTCCTTTGCTTCAGCATGGGTCCCATGGCTGCAGTCCTTGAGGCATGGTGGGTCACCCACACCTGCAGTCCCTCAGAGTCATCACTGCCTCGTTATGCAGTACCTCATTCCAAGAACACATCTCCAGCTATGTCCCCAAAAAATTCCCATTCCACTTGTCTCCCCATTCCTCCTAACATCTCTCTTCCATGTCTCCTTCCTCCAGTGGCTCCCACTCTCAACACGTCTGAGCAGAGACACCAGGTACTCCTATGGCTGGTTGCAATCTTGGCGTATGGTAGGGTGTTCAACCAGCTTCAGAGGCAGCAGGCTGTGAGCAGCATGGGGCAGTCCATGGTGTCCTCCCATGCAGGGCACCCTGCAGCTCCAGAGACCAAAACTATACGTATAAGGTATAGGCAATTCCTGTGTGTAAGTGCCTATACCATCTCCTTGGGTGGCAAGTAAGGAGAGAGCAATCAAGGACAGTGTGATCCCACTTTGTGACTTAATGGAGTCAAAAGCATTTCCACTAACATTAGTTGGCACGGAGCATGACAGCTGGGTATACAGAATAGAAGGACTGAAGGTAATAGAGAACAAGGAGGTGTGAAAGCTAAGAACTCTTGCAAGGGAAATCTGAGAAATCTAAAAACTCTTTTCTGTATGTTCTGTATTTCCTTTCACTTCTTGCGATTCTGGGACTCGGGGGAACTATATTCTTTGTCACCAGAGAGAGCAGCCCGTGTGAGCTCCCACAGCCTCTCCAGACATTGTTCCTTGTTGCCATGGCTGTTCCATCTTTTTTTGTTTCATGGGTTTTGAAGTCCCTCTTGTGGAGGCTATCTCTTGCTTTTATTTGTTCCATGCCAAGCATGACGTTTTTAGAGACTTGACTGAAATCTTTATTATATCGCTAATGATACAGTCAAGTTCCACTTACTGTGAATGGGGTTACCCATGTCCCCAACTCCTGACACAAAACTACCGCCCCTACCCAGGAACATCATAAACGATACCCTCGTCATGCCTGGTAATTTTTGGATGCTGGTTAATACTCTCTGCTCACAGAATTTGCAAACAAGGTTTTCCAAAAGTGGATATACTAAAAATGTTAATACAGCTTAATCTATATAGGTTGTACTAATTATGTCTTCATGCTATCATCCTGCCGTGGTTTAAGCCCAGGCAGTAACTAAGCAGCATGCAGTCACTCGCTCACTCCCACCACCACATCAGGATGGGGAGAGAACTGGAAGAGTAAAAGTGAGAAAACTCGTGGGTTGAGATAAAGATGGTTTAATAGGCAAAGCAAAAGCTGTGCACACAGAGGCAAAGCAAAACAAGGGATTCATTCCCCACTTCCCGTGGCAGGCAGGTGTTCGGCCATCCCCAGGGAAGCAGCGCTCCAGCACAGGTAACGGTTGCTTGGGCAGACAAACACCGTAATGCCTGATGTCCCCCCGTCTTTCTTCTTCCCCAGCTCACACCCTCAGCATGACGTCCCATGGTATGGAGCACCCTCTGGCTAGCTCGGGTCAGCTGTCCTGGCTGTGCCCCCTCCCAGCTCCTCGTGCCCCCCCAGCCCCCTCGCTGGCAGGGCCAGAGGAACTGAAAAGTCCTTGACTGACATGGCAACAACCAAACCCACCGGTGTGCTATCAGCAGGGCTCTCACACCAAATCCCAGCACAGCACCAAGCCAGCTGCTAGGCAGAAAATTAACCCTGTCCCAGCCAAAACCAGGACACATCCACATCTGTTATACTGGTGCGGTGGGTTCATGTTGCCTGGATGCCAGGTGCCCACCAAGCCACTCTATCCCCTCCCTCCTCAGCAGCACACGGCGTTTGGGGGGAATGGGAGAGAGGAAAGAGGATGAAATAAAGTGGACCAAGATAAAGGCAGTTTAATGAAGCAACAGCAAAATTCAGGCACATGGAAGCGAAGGAAACCAAAAGATGTTATTCTCTCCTTCATGTTTGGCCATTTCCCAGGAAGCTGGGCTTCGGTGTGCTGAGTCGTTGCTGCAGAAACATCACAGAAAAAACAAATGCCCCCCCCCCCCCCCCCTTTCTCCTTGGCTTTTATATGTGAGCAGATGTCATACGGTATGGAATATCCCTTTGGCCACTTTGGGTCAGCTGCCCTGGCTGTGCCCCCTCCCAAGACCTTGCCCACCCCCAGCTGCTGGTGAGGGGAGGGGGGATGCTGGAGCGGCAGCCCTGGTGCTGGGAGCCCTGCTCAGCAGCAGCCCAACACGGGGGTGTTATCAGCACCTCTCTAGCTACTGATACCAGCACAGCACTGTGGGGGCTGCTGGGGGGCTCAGCAGCCCTGGTGTAACTGGATAACTGAAGTATGACCAATGTAATTTTGAAGTGAGCATTTTTAAACTAAATGACTATAGATTAAACCTTTTTAAAGATGTAGGAAAATAATTCCTAAAAAGTCGATCCAAGTATTTTACTGCTAGTTGTATTTGTTATTGAAATATTCTTTAAAAGTAAAAAAAGAAATATTGAGAAAAAATATGCTGGAGGAATATCAGCAGAGATTGAACAGGATCAATCAGTCTTGAAAGGTAAAGAAAAGATATGGAACCTAAAGCAAACAGTGACCTTTAAAAGGCAGAAATGACAAATCCTTGCATGAAAATGTTGATGCCCTCATAGCCGTTTGGTGACAGCTACCCAAACAATCATAGTATCCCAGTGAAGTGAATACACTTAGTGAAAAGTGAAGCAGAACTCAGCATAGCAATGAATTTGTATATGGATATTTCAGCCATATGGGTTATCAGGGTATATTTCTTCTGAGGATATAAATTAATCTTTTTATCACAGGATGAAAAAAAATAATTAGAGGCAAAATATCTGAGTTGCTATTACTGCACTGATTTTTCAAGCTAAAACTTTCAATCTGTCCTTCCTGTTAATACTTTACAATGCCATCATTTATTGTATCTTCATCCTGATTTTTATCATCTCAAAGTATTTTTAGGAAAACTGTAACTGGTCATTGGAGAAAATGGTTTCTCAGACAATTAGGTTTTGCAATAGCATAGAAAGGATCATAATGTAATTAAACAAGCAGAACTTCTTTTGCTTTTTTTTCATTTTTCTGTGAGTGAAACAGAAGGCTCCTGCAAAATATTGAAGTAGTTGTCAGGATTTTTTTCCTAAACATCCTGGCATTGTGCACTTCATGTCATTTGCTATCATTTCTAACTTTCATGTTTATGCAGAAAATACTTCTCAGAAAAGCCTCTAATATAAAATAGATCTTAGTCTCATGGTAGATTCTTGAGGCAAGTTACAGAATTCAATTGAGAAATATACCCCTCCTACAGAATAATTTGGAATGAATTATATAGTAAATGGCTTTATTGAAGTTGATGACTCCCAAGAAGTCCTTGAAATAAACAACAGCTAAAAAAATCCCAGCATCTGCATTAAAAAATCATTTCTAAATGTTGATGACAACTTAATCCCTATTAAATTTTACCATGTGGATTCTGTCTGTTTACATAACCATTTTCTTTTTTCCTGTTTATATTTCTACTAATGTAATTTTACTTTCATTCTAAAGTAAATTCCAGGAATTTTTTTGGATAGGCCAAAAAAGTAATTTTTAGTTAAACACACACACACATATATATAGTCAAACTGATTTGATGAAATTTGTATTATCTCTAACCTATACACACCATAGACTAAATATACAAAAAATGTAATAAAACATGGGAGCAAAACTCAGAATTGCAGGTCTTTCCATCAGTAAACCAAAAAAGAAAACACATATCAGTAAAACAGCATTATGTCTTCTTATGAAAGGTTTGGATATGCAACGCTTAGTAATGCCGATCTCAGGTAAATGCAATGGTATACCTTGTCCTCTGTAAAAAAGATATTAAAGCAAAACAGGTATGTTATGTCTTTAAGTTTTTTTAATTAAATCTCTTCTGAGAAACAGAACAACAATATTGAGATCTAGAAGACTGACTTTGAATTTTGGATTCTCTTTAGCAGTACCTGGAGTATTAAAGAATATAACTTTAGCAATTGCATTAAGATATTTTTAATTGTGAAAAACTAAAGCAATTAAGTAAAGTAATAAAGTTATAGGATCAGGTCCAAGAGTTTTAGGCAAGCACTGAAATTTTCAGGCCAGCTGGGGCTGTAGCAGATCTGATCACACACATAAGTACTTAAGTTTTGTTTTAATTCAACTTCAGACCTTAAGTCATATTGTGGATTTGATGCTCTAGAAATGAAAAAGTAACCTCCCAATGTAACAAGACTAAACAAGTGCAGACCCTTTTCCATAAGCCGGAGGACATGCACTGCTGGCTCTTCATAACTTTGCCAAACAGGAATGAATGGAAATTAAGAGATTCTGTTCAGTGTTAAAAGTTCTGCTCAAATCATGTACACAATTTATTGCCAAAAATATAAAAAACTAAAAGAAAATAGGTGAATAAAACATGCCTTAAAAAAATTCTGACTCCACAAAAATTTTGATTTGGGAGTTGATATTTTGAGGGAGTTTGTGTTTAAGTTTTTTAGATTAAAAATAATAGAGAAACCACAGCATTATTTTTCATTGAAAACTAAAAGATCAGTGGTTTTACTTAAGTTTTGTGACATAAAAGAGGATTTTGCAGGTTTTAAAACATAAACTTTAGTAAAATCAAACTGAATTCATGGAACGTCTTGATGTTTTCAAATTTGCTGCCCCTGGTTAGTGAAAATGAAATTATATGATCATAAACATTTAATTCTAATGCTTTGGGAAGTTACTAATGGGACGAGAGTGGTTTCTGAAGTCTCCTCATACCCAAGCAGGTAGGAGGATGTAATTTTATACATGCCTTGAATAAGGAAGTTCTAATCTGCGGGGGAATGTCTGTGCTGGTGCCTCGAGCACCTCCTCCCCCTCTCCATCACTGACCTGGCTGTCTGCGGAGCTGTTTCTCTCACATATTCTCATTCCTCTCTCTGGCTGCAATTCCACAGTTTTCTTTTACCCTGTCTTAACCCAGAGGTGCTGCCACCATGGCTGGCTGGCGCGGCTTTGGCCGGTGGGTCTGACTTGGAGCCGGCTGGCGTTGGCTCCGCTGGCCATCAGGGACACTTCCAGCAGCTCATCACAGAAACCACCCATGTAGGCTCCTGCTACCAAAACCTCGTCATGCAAACCAAACGCATTTGTACAGGTGAAATAAGTCTATGTTTTATTTTTTAGTACTGGATTATATCACAGAGAATGATGATATAATTACCTTTAAATGGATTTTGAAATGAAAAGCTGGTGATAGGGTTCATCATTCCCAGTGGAATGCATGCTTTGTACATTATTTGATCATTTATACTGAAAGTCAATAATTACAACAGTAACAGAAAAGAACACTAACTCTTGGAGTACTAATTAAAATGTACCAGCTCCATAGATCTTAGTTCATTTTCACGTGGAACCTCATTAAGGTAAAGTGTTCTGTACAAATTATTCTTTCCAAATAGAACTACTGGCAATTGGTAATGAGGTTTCCCTGTGAAGTATCATCTGCCAAACTACAAAACTAAACAAATGAAATACATACCATGCTAGATTATGTCTAATGTCTATTTGTTTAATTGGGGCATTGGTTCATTTTTTAAATACAATCTTGTATGTACACATGTGACTTCAGGATTTGGTGGCTTGCCTTCCTTGGTGTCAATATTTGAATGTTTAAACAAAAGTTTATTTAACCTGATATACAGAACTTAACAAAATGGACTTTCATTTCCATTCTGTTTAGGTTTTAGGCAACTAACATCTTTCTAACAGACATGTTAACAAAGCAAGATAGAAAAGATTAAAAAAACACAATTGTGAATATATAAATCTTAAAATGAATGGAAGATGTAGAGCTTCTTAGGTGCCAAGTGAAAAGAACGAGACTTTAATACATTTAGGACCAGATCCTGTGTTAGATATAATGAGAAAAGTATTAAAGCCTTAAAATGTTGTTCTGGTTTTAAATAGTGGAACTAGAGGTAGAGGATTTTAATTGTGTGTGTGTGTTAATGCATCATGTTCTTTAAGATTATGGATTTTTTTAATTGAAATTTTATTCATATTAATGTTTTCAATCATGCCCTGGATTATGTTAGACCAGGCTTAAGACCCACTTATGCCTTTCCCATCACCATACATATATAGATTACATAGACCAATTGTGGAGAAATCCGTGTAAACAGAAACCTCTCAAATTAGGATTCAAAGTCTAGAGAAGGGTCTAGAAAATAAGAGTTAAGGAACCAGATTGCTCTTTCAAGCAGTTATAATGCGTTATTATCCGGTTCTATGCCATGAGAGAGCAGACTGCTGGCTGCCTCTTTTTAAAAATTAAATATTGCTAAATTTCCAAACACAGTACTTCAAGGAATGAAGAAGACATCAATACAATGAAGAAGCATGAACAGACTGACTTGGTGCCATTCTGGGAGCTGGCTAATGCATCAGGCTGCTGTTGCCACATGCTTTGCCATGTTCACAGCCAGGCTGACCTGATGCATCCTGTGGGAAGTGGAGGGAGGGATGAACCAGTGCGGAACCTTACCTCTACCTTACCTCTTACTGCTTGCATGAAGGAAAAGGAGGTGGCTGGGGACATGGATTTAGGAATTATTACTTTTTTCATTCAAAGGTGGTTAATCGTTGTTCCCAGGCGATATGTAGCTGGATTTGAGAGATGTGTGTTTGCATCTTGTGCAGTTAGGTGAAAGGCGTAGTCTGATTAGAAGAGAAATTCTCTCTAATGACCCATTAAGAGCTATTGAAAACAAAATTTGTAATGTAAGTCCAGCTGCTTCTCTGTTTCTCACTTTGTTTTCTTTTAGTATACCAGGATCTAAAATTCCTTTAAAAAATGTCACAAAAGCTGCAATTTAATATAAATATTGTACTACAACACTTTGTAATTTGGATATTAGATTTAAAATATTATTTGCTTGATTTTAATGAGGAGCTGATGAGCTTTTCAAACATATTCTTTAACGCCTAGGAATTGTTCCTCAGAAAGGAAAAATAAGGGTACAATGCAGCTTTGTAGTACTTCTCTGAACAAGACAGTTTTAAAAAACATTCCATGAAATACAGGTAAGTATTAATATACATTGTCAAATTTGGTCCTGAGGGCCTTTTTCACTTTGGAAAATATATTATTTTTTTTTAAAGTTTCTCAGCTATATAAGTTTGTCTTTAAAGAATTCCTACTACATAAGTATTTTCTTAGCTTTATTTTTTTTCATCTTCAGCAGCATGCAAATAATTATTTGGTTTGGTAGCTGAAGCCAATCAAGCAAGCACGTTCTGTTTCAAACTGAAAAACTTGTTTTTCATTTACTTCTTCTGATATAGCTCTGTAATTTGTTATTCTGTTGTTTTGTAGATTTTTTTTTCAGTTGCTTTTCTCTTGCAGTGATATTCCTGTCTGATCTGATATCTTGCTGTTTCCATCCTTTTGTTTGCATGACAGAGAGGGAGTAAGTAAGCTGTAAACATTTCTTTTTTCACTTACGATTATAAGATGTTGCAACATTAATGTTGGTATAGTGTTGGCAACTTACATTACCCGAGGGTTTGGATTTTGCAGGGGTTTAATCAGATAAGGAAATTATTTAGTTTGTGGTTGTGTAGAACAGCTAGGTATGCCAAATGGCGTCCTCTCTTGCACCAGTCTATTGGGTTCACGCAGCAAGGTTTTGGTGGCAGGGGGAGCTGCAGGGGTGTCTGCTATAAAAAGATGCCAGAAGCTTCCCCCATGTCTGACGGACATGTTCCAGGACGGACCCACCGCTGGGCAAAGCTGAACCAGTCAGCGATGCTGGTAGCATCTCTGCGATAAGATATTTAAGAAAGGGTAAAACCTGCTGCACAACAGTAGCTGAGACAAGAGGAGTGAGAATATGTGAGAGAAACAGCCCTGCAGGCACCAGGCACCAGTGAAGGAGGGGGAGGAGGCGCTCAGGGCACCAGAGCACAGAGGACCACCGATGCAGCCCCATGCAGCCGGTGTGGAGTTGCCCGCTCTGGGGTGTCCATCAGGCAGGCAGCATCGGAGCGTGTTCACTGACGACATGTGCAGTTTTGCAGGATCACAGGACAGCTGAGGTTGGAGGGTGCTTCTGTTGTAGGGCTTAACACAGGCATCTATCTATATGATACCTGCAAAAAGCAGTAGCCTTTGATAATTCTGGTTAATATGCTAGCTAATTTGTTTTTTCATAGTGGTAACAATGTAAAAACATGAGATTACTTAATATATTTAAACATTTAAACTACTAAAGTATTTAATACTTCCATGATATTTGTATGGGGTTTGATATTTCCTCAACCTAATGATCTTCTGATTATATGCATTTTCATTTTTAGAGTCTCAAGTTATTCACACCTGAATAAATTAATTGCATTTTTGAGTAATCTGTTATGTCTTCACCTTAAAGAAATATTACCGCCCTTTATCTTGTGTTTTAAGATCTGGGCTTAAAGAACAATTTTGCTGCTGTCAGATTCTTCCTGAGTGAGTGTACATCCAGAGCAAATTATGCCAGCTATTTCTGCTGTTGCCTTAAACACAGCATTCCTTGCCCGTGTCCTGCTGCAGAAGTTGTGCTTTCACTGAGCATTACCCTCCATGGCATTTTTAAGGCGTTATTTTTTTTCTGCCTAACTATTAGCTATTTCTAATTAAATTTATTTTATAGCCATGAGTTTATCCACCCTTTCTGTTCAGATTCCTTCTCTACATTTTCGATAGAGAGCAAAATTTCTGTTCTTTCATATATTAAATTGTAAAAGACAGCTGTGCAAAATATTTCCCTGGATTTTACAACTATAAGCCTGGGTCCTGCAAATCCCAACTAATGTTTACTTTTAAGAATGCTATTAAGCTACCAATTGCTGGCTAAGCCAATCTTATAACATGCAGATATCTTGATTTAGGTGTGGAGACACCAATTTACATGGTGGCTTTTCAATCTCTTACAGTTTAAAACAGGAATATAAAATTTGTTTTAAATTCAGCAGAAAGCAATGCAAAACAAGACCAGGAGCTACAACTACAAAAGTAAATGACCCAATTTCTTTTCTGTTAAAAATTTATTAGCAGTTCTCCTAAATAAAATACACAGTACACAGTGATTCCTGCTTCCTATTCACTATTGTATGCCAGTACGTTAACTATCATTCCAATATAGATTATACAGTTTTTACATTTTTTTATGTTTATACAGTATTTATTTGCAGTTCTGTTCACCCTTTATTCCTAAATCAATGGAATGATGAAAAAAAATATTTTGTTTTTCTGTACAAGAAAGGGTAAAAAGTATTTGTTGTGATCAAATCATCTGTTACAGAGCAGAATACAAAACCAGAGATTTTTACTTTCAGCCTGAAGTAATCTTCATTAAAGAAGTAAGCTTCATTAAAGCCTGGCTTTAATCTTTGGATTAATTTCATTCAAATATAATATAATATGTCCATGAAAAACTGCAAATCTAGCAGATTACTTAAAATCTTCTGATTAATGTGAATTATAGTAAAAATTTAATAGGCGAAAAAATAAAAACAACAAAATACACTCATAAAGACAATCAAACAAATAATGTTGATAATAGTGAGTACATGAAAAAGTTCATAATATTTAAGTTACTAAAAATCCATACATTATATAACTACAAAGACACAAACTGAGAAATTATTTGAGTATTAAGAATTCTTCAGAAATAATACCATCTTCAATAACATTTTTCTTCAAAATTACATTGCTGGGACAATATGTTCAGAATTTCAGTCCCCTGCAGTCTTGAGGCTGGGTTCAAAGTCTGAGATTTTAAATTCTAAAATTTTACTTCAGCTTTTCTCCTTCCTCTTTTCCTACAGGTTATATTCTTTATTGTTTTGCAGGTTACATTTTTAATCTTTTCACCACAATTATGTTGGTTATTTTTTATTTTTATCTCTTTTTACAACTTCCCATAAGAATAAGCTATCCTAGCATAACTGCAATTAAACTAGAGGTTTTGCTGTCAAGGGTAGAAATTATCTAAAACTTAACAATGACAGTGGGTTGACGCCCTTCTGTGTGCCAAGCTGGGTGACACGCATGATAGGTTCTGATGGAAAGATCCCAGGTCTGTCCTCTAGCCCTGGACAATCCTCCCATAGCCCAGGTCAGCCTGGGTATAAAAGTGGTAAGATGCATTATTGTACCAGGTGTGTTTCTGGATAACTTGTACATTCAAAATCATAACAAGAAAAACTATGGAAAGTGTATTCATATGGACATACATCTCGTATGCAGAACATAAATAAAATAGTTAAGGAAAGACAGTTATAGTAGAAACATGATGTAATATTTTAATGTTGTGACATCTGCACAACTCCCTCTTATTTCTTCATTCTTTAAAATCACTTAATGTAAGTTAATTCTCTATTTCCTACTCTGATCAATTTTAGTTGTTTGCTTTGATATATTTCTTTTTATTCTGTGGGGAAGGATATTGTTCTTCTTTAGCTTTTATCCCTGGAAACCAGCTGAGGTCCATTTGTAGGGCAGTGAGAAGTTTGAATTGTCAGTAGTCTGCTTGGACCTACTTTGTAGATAAATGTGTATTTTCAGTGCAGATGGATTGGCCTATTTCATATGCACTGTCACTTTCTTTAACATAATAACAATCTCCACCTTAATTTGGATAGTTTCAGACAAGTCAGGAGAGTTACAGGAATATTAAGGTGAAAAAAAAAATAGTGACTCACTCTGCCAACGTCACTAATGGAAAAAATAGTTTAATAATGTTTACATTGACAACTTGAAGAGCAGGAAATTGCAAAATTAATTTAGCATTAAAAACCTCATTAAAATTAAGATACTTACAAATACATCTACAGGAGAAGCTATGACTCAGAGTGTGGGAGACGGCAACCATTCAGTATTTCTGTGAACTCTGCAGTCGGCATAACCAGCCACAGTACCCAGCAGAACAGCAGGCGGTGCGAACAGGGTGGCTGTGTTTCAGCAGTCATGCAGTAAAAGTTCCATACTAATAGAAACGTGCCCATTCAAATGACCGAGTCACCCTGTTATTGAGAAAAAGTTATGAAGATTCTTCCTTTCAGTTTATTTACATTTCTTTGCGTTTTAAAGTGAGTTTCTCCCTAGCTGTTTGTTTATTATCAATTAAAATAAAGCATTCTTTAGTCAATGCAGGCAAAAAGACTAAACAAAGTTGTCAGTAGGGAATGAGGTTATTAGTGGCAGGTTTGTTTCTAATATATATATAAAGTTCAGGCAATAACATTTGCCTGGGGCTTTGCACAATTTGATCTTTTTTGCTGACATCTCTTCTGAGAAGATTCAGGTACCAGTTTTCACCTTATCAATGAAGGATGAAGTTTAATGAGCAGAAGTTCTTAAGGTGAAGAGAACCTTAGTTCATGAACAGAGCTGTGAAACTTGTAAGACTCCTTCCAGAATAAGGACAGGTTTTGTCATTTATCAGACCTAGACCTGATATTTCAGGGTCACTGTATTTCTGCTTGCCAAATCACATAATCCTGTGTATCCAGACTCCTCACTGTCTCAGACCGTGGGATTGCTGTGGTCTGCTGTTAGGGACTGGTATTTAAGGTTGTCTTAACTTGTGACTATAGTATCATGGTGGGTGGGCCTTCACCAGCCACCAGCTGCCCACCAAGCTGCTCTTCCACTCCTCAGCATGACAGGGGGAAAGAAAAAGGTAAAAATCTTGGGTCAAGATAAAGGCAGTTAAATGAAAGAATACAAAGGCTGCTCATGGAAGAAAAGAGAGGAGAAAAAATAAAAGAAAAATTCTCTACTTCTCATCAGAAGGCAATGTCCAACCACTTCCTGAGAAGTAGGGCCTCAGTACACGTAGCTGTTGGTGCCGAAGACAAATGTTTTAATAACAAATGTCCCCATACTCCTCCTCCTTTGAGAACCAGGATTGCCCCCAGAACAAAGGAAGGGGTAAGCCTGTTTGACATGTTATATGGGAAACTAGACATGGTTAATAGCCTAACCGCAAAAGAAGATCAAATGCATATTAAAGGTGAAGAAATGTTAAGGAGGTATTTAATCTCTCTGTCATGAACCTTCTCTTCATTACATAGATACGTAAATCAAAGAGCTCCTCTGCCTTTGGATACACCAGTTTCAACCAGGAAGTTTGGTTTACCTCAAAAGTTGGAAAGATGAGCCGCTAAAAGAAAAGTGAAAAGGGCTATATACTGTTCTACTGACCACCTACACAGCGGTGAGATTAGGTGTTGGCTCCTGGATACGTTATGTCCGGCTGAAGAAAGCACAGCTATAACAGAACAGTGGACCACTGAACAAACTGGGGACTGTAAATTAAAATTTACTGAAGTTTAATAAACTGTACAACGGATTCTGGAAAACCATATCTTGAATTAGATTGTACTTCAGAATTTAATCTTTTGTTATTGCATGTTAATAATAGTAATAGGAAGTAAAAAGAATAGTAGCAGTAATAGAGTGCATACAGAAAAATGTTAATTTTCTTGTAGCAAGAAATGGTACTAGGGATTGCTGTCCTTTAGTTTGTTATAGCGATAGGACGATGCAGGAGCCCTGAGAGGCAGCCATGAAAGGACCCTTGGGAGAAAAAATATGCATTTTTAAACTAATACAGGGAACAATACAAATAGAAAACAGAACCAAATACTGGGTCTGTACACGCTTCCCAGAATGGGGAGAATTATGGTCAAATAAAGCCTTTAATATAAGCCCAGGAATAGAAGAACAGGAATGGGAAGTAACTACCCCGATCTCCCAGAAAATTATTGTACTTGTTTCCAAAGATGCAATTCCCCCAAAGGAACAGGTAAATTAGACTGACATACTGTCAGCATCTAGAAGGCATGTGTGTACCAAAGGAATAGAGTATATAACATGAGACACGAAAGGATGGCATTGGCATTGACTTCGCTGACATGTGGAAATGGCTGACCTCTTAGGTAGCAGGTTAATGGTCATGGACAAATAAAGTGATACGCATTGTGATTGTATAAGTTCTAATATTTGTAAGTATATATGTATTAATTCCATATACATGGAGATATTGCTTGATCTTGGGTGGACTAACTAATGAAAAGATGAGACTAACATAAGAGAAAAATATAAAATCTTCCCTTATACAGTCTCAAGGGGTATTTGATACAAGAATTATTTACTTTAGAAACAAAAAGAAATGTGTAAATATCTATAATGAAAAACAAGAACACATTTGAAAAACAGAGGATGTTGGTTAATCCTTGCAAATAGTTAACAAAATGCAGCCTTGGGAGAAGGAATAGATGCCATAAATACATCAAGCTAAGAAGTAACAAGAGAAGTTCAAGGAGAACCGAATGATTAATGAGATTAAACAGAAAATTACTTGAACCACGTGTGAACTACTAAGTAGCACATTAAAAGATCCACCCTCGAGCAAAGAAGGCCCCCTCCTAACAAAGCCCCCTCCCCACAGAACATGTCTGGTGAAAAAAAAAAGAATGCTGCACCTTTAAATGGAGACGAGGCTTATCAGAACCAGTGAGAATTAAGTGTGACTGAAGGTGCACAGGGTTATTCCTCCCTAGGTGCAGGACCTCACACTCGCCTTTGTTAGTGCTCTGTATCAAGCAATAGGACACTCTGGGAAACCAGCACAGCTGCCTACAGCTCTGATCTGTCCACACGCTAATGCAACTGGCACAGAAAGCGAACAGGGAGAGTGACAGAGCTGTGTGTAGCTGCAGAGTGATGACCTCGTGGGCATCAGACAGACATGATGGGGTACATCATGCCTGGTATGCTGCAATGAGTGGATACAGGTTTTTTGGGACAACAGGGCAGGAAAGCCAGGAGGGTCCATCACACTTTTGATGAGAGGGAAGCAGGAACACATGGAGCTCTTCCTGGTGAGGTGATGAGCCAGCTGAACAGTATGAGTCAGGATTAACAGGCGGGTCAGCATGGCTAGTATTTTAGTAGATGTCTGATAGAAGAGGGAGGAGAAGAAAGAAAAAAGAAAAGGCAAGGCCTTCTTTACACAACTGGAAGAAACCTAACATTGGTAGCTCTGGTCTTCAAGGGGCTGTAAGAACTACCATGGTGCTTGCTGTAGCAGTGGGCCACAAGCAGTTTAGGAGGATTATGGAGTGCATTGATGCAATTTCCTGACACAAGTGATCAAGAAGCCAATGAATGGAAGTGCTTTGGTAGACATCATGCTTATTTATAAGGAGGAGCTGGTCTGGGATGTGAAGCTTAGTGACAGTTTTGCCTTCAGTGATCATGTGATGATGGAGAGAGATTGTGATCTTGAGAGTAGGAAAGAGGGAAAAATGGGGACCACAGCCCTGGACTTCAGGAGAGCAGAATTTGGCCTGCTGAGGAGCCTGCTTGGAAGAAGGAGCAAATAAACCCGGAAATCTCTTCCAAACATGAGAAGAACAAGAAGGTATTGGCAGCAGTCAGCATGGATTTATGAAAGAGAAATCATGTCTCGCCAAAATGATGGCTACCTGCAATGAGATGACTGTGAAAGAGGTGAGTGCTGGGCATGTTTTTTATCTTGGCTGTAGTAAGGCTTTTGGCACTTACTAGATAAATGGACAGTAACATGTATTGAAAATGGTTGAACTGCTGGACTGAAGAGGTTCTGCTTAACAGCAGAAACTTCAGCTGGAGGCCAGTCGCATGAATTGTGCTTCAGGGCTTGATATTGGGACTATTACTATCTAATGCCTTTGTCGGTGACCTGTGGGGCAGAGGGTGCTCTTAGCATGTTCCCTGATAATACAAAACTCAGAGGAGTGTCTGATACACAGGACCTCAACAGGTGGTAGAAATGGGCAGAGTAGCTTCTTGAAGCTCAACAAAAGTGAGTTCCTGTGGAGGAATAGTTCCATGTGCTAGTCAAAAGATGGAGGCCAAGGGGCCGGGAAGCAGTCCTGAAGAGAAGGACATGGGGATCCTGCTACACACCAGGCTGAATGCCTTGCTTAAAAGTACAGCTGCCTCCATTCTCACATTTATAAAGGGGAAATAATTAACAAGTAACTTACATGCTAATGGTAGTGTTGAAGCTTTGTCCACATCCATTTTTTTCCAGAGCCTTCCCCCCGCCCCAGTTAGTCTCTCATCATGTTTCAGGTCAGCAATAATTTTGTGTAACAAAAAAATGGTTGAAAGGTTTCAAGCTGGAAAGACTAAGTCTGATACTGTTACAAATGTAAAACTAAAATTTTAAGTAGAGATTAAATGATACCCTTTTCCAGTTCTAACAGTTATGCTATTGATGCCTAGGTATGTACACTGGCTTTAACCATTACATCCTAAATATACTTTAGTAGACCTTCTTGGTTATGATTTGTCCGTTCATATGACACCAGCAGTACACAAGATGGCAGTAGGCAGCTGCAGAGATGGAGAACTATGAGAACTTTCTAATTCTCATCAACCCCTAGGAATTCAAATGCTTTTCTGAAAAAAAAAAAAAACCCAAAAAAAAACCACAAAAAACAAAACACCAAAAACCTAATAAAAACCAGAACAAATCTGTGGAACCATGTTAACCTTTACCACAATGTAGGACATTCTAAGTTGTTAATATTAATCTGATTTTTTTTCTTATTTAACAATATGGAGATGTAGCTGTATCAAACTATGTGGACTGCAGACCTCTTCTCCAAATGCTAAGTGATTTAGAAAACACGTTGATTTTCAGTTTAATTTAGAGATACTAAGTTTTTAGACTTCTAAAGAGACATACTATGACAAGCTTTTACTGATGATATTCTTCTGAAAGAGCAGCACTTCAGGGAAGTGTACACGGTATTCTTACGTAGTTTCAGAAGCATAAATAAGTCTACAGACTTTTTAAAACTGGTTTTATTTAAATGAATTTGTGGAAAGTTTGAAAATTACATGTTTGCTTTTAGTACTGGAGGTTTTGTTGGGTGTTCTTTTTGCCTGTTTTGTTTTTCATATGTGTCTGGCTCGGTTATTAGTAAAAATACATTGGAAATGCTAACAAGAATATTTTAAGGAAATCCTAAATTAAGCTGTTCTAATACCAGTTTGACAGATCTAAGTAGTATTAAATTCAGGCACCTTAATGTTATTTCTTTTACTAACAAATGCATTGACCTTGGTTATGGTGTGTTTTAATGTATTGCTGGATGATAAAGAGAATTGCAGAAACTGACATCCATGTCATACTTAAACAAAAACATTTTTAAATAAAGGCAACAATCTGTTCTCTAGAAACAATAACATCTCCTAATACTCCTTGGAAACATATGAGAGTGAGAAGAGATGAGTTTATTTTTCATTATATAATAAAGTAGCTTGGTTTTTGCTTTAGTGTTCTAAAGCAGGATTTAGTAAGCATAGACAAAGCTTGCCTGCTGTCATCTATCAGATTCTAGAAATAGCTTGGTCCAACAAAAATCAAAGTGAATTAACTTACTGTGGATTGAAGACCGATTTAAAATGTCGTAAGAAACTGGGCAAGAAAAAGTCTTACAAAAGTGTGTTCTACTGTTCTGTTGTATCAGCCAGTGCTAAATGGTTCCTGCTGCTACAAACAATAAGCAGTAGGGCACAGAGTTCCAGGCGCAGACAAAACCTGTGGGTTGGGATAGTTCTAGTCAGTCTTGTGTATCTCACACAGTCAGAAGAAAAGTATTTTTGCATCTTGCTTTGAAAGATATATTCCCACGTGCAGTTTAGTAACTGTTAAATTACTGCCTCTTTATAATTACAAGAGCCCTTTATATTTCTGAATCTTTAGTTATGTAATTATAAAAAAAAGAGTATAATTTAAAGATTCATTTTTAAAAGGGGACGCTTTAGGCAATAGTAGTGTATAATTTCACTTTATAGAGGTTATTAATATAATTTAAGTTTTAACACTGTGTTGACTCTATTTCTTGCATTCAGTGGCGAGTGGAGAAGAAAAGGAACACTGTTTTAAAGTTGTGGGTCTTGGTTTTTTATCTCAATACCTCGGCAATTAGAAAGTGTTAGTCCTACAATATCTGTAGTACAAACTTCCTCACAGGCACCTAAAAACTTAACACCAGGTGGAGAAGGATCTGCTTTATAAATGACTTTCCTATATCTAAGGATTAAATTTGAGATTGAATGGTTTTACATTTGAAATAAATAAACCTGAGATCGGATTTTTATTTCAGAAAACATAATTATATTCTAAACTGAAAACAAAACTTAATTAAAACAAATAAAACATTCAGATCTGAGGTTTAGACTACGTATATATACTGCATAGAATAATTTGATTTTTAGGAACAAAATACATTTTAAAATCCATGCTTATTTATTACACAGAAATATGTAATATCTTGGCATATTAATGAACTCCATAGAGTAAGCTGTGCAAAGATAATTCTTTAATTACATACAATCTGTACACTTTTAGAGCAGTATATTAGCATTTCTGTTAAGCACATAAATTTTTTGTATTTATTGAAAGTGTGCTGGTTCTGCCTGAGGCAGAGTTAAATTTCTTCGTGTTAGCTAGTATGATGCTATGTTTTGGACCTGTGATGAAAACAGCATTGATAACACTGGGGTGTCTTGGTTACCATGCAGCAGAGTGCTCACACAGCACCGGAGCCCTCTCTGCTTCTCGCCCCACCAGGAAGGAGGCTGGGGGGGCACAAGGAGCTGGGAGGGGACACAGCCAGGACAGCTGGCCCCAGCTGACTAAAGGGATACTCCATATCATATCATATATTCAGCAACAAAAGCTGGGGGAAGGAGGAAGGGGGCACATTCAGAGTTATGGTGTGTGTCTGCCCAAGTAACCATTACGCGTGCTGGAGCCCGGCTTTCCTGGCAATGGCTGGACACTGCCCGCCATCGGAAGTGGTGAATGAATTCTTTATTTTGCTTTGCTTCTGTGCACAGCTTTTGCTTTACTTATTAAATTGCCTTTATTGCAATCCATGAGTTTTCTCACTTTTACCTTTCCAATTCTTCCCCCTGTCCCACTGTTGGGGCAGTGACTGACTGACTGTGTGGTGTTTAGTTTTCTAGCAGGGTTAATCCACACCAAGGAGGAACATATTTTTTTTTTCTCTTATGTAGACTCAGTGGTATATTTCTTAATTGTAAGGCTAATAGCATACAATCATTGGAAGACAAGTTAGGAGACAGTAATACAGGCTCAAGTCATCCTATGGTAGGTCTGGAATTCAGTAACTATGGCAAATCAATCATGTACTTGGTGGTTCTGATGATAGCTCTCGCCATGAAAAGAGTTTATATGTAAATTCATTTTTTTTTTTAGATTAACATAATGCAAACAAGGTGTATCTAAGTATAGCAGTCCACATTTGTTGTTCTTGTACTTTTTTTTTTCTTTCTTTCCCTGATCCAAAGAATAGTCAAAGCACTGCTCAGATAATAGTTAGAGCTGATGTTATCCAGGCCATACTTTAAGATTACTCTTGTATACTTGGAGAAAAACAAATAAGAAGAATAAATATGTTTTTGTGTAAGCATCTTTCTAGAAGCACTGATAACTTTTAAAGGGAAGACTGACCTTACAGCAGTGCAGTGAGACCTGGGCTGCATGTGCCCTGCCCTAACTGTTTAGGTTACTCCAGTATGTGTGGGAAAGAGACAAAAAAGCTCAAGTATAACTGCTAACAACTTGATGTTCTAGCGAAGCAGTTGGTCTAGGAGGCCAGAAAGCCATCACAACCCAGGAAACAAATGCTAAATGGGTTTTGGTAGGGGGAAGTCAGAAAGAGAGGCTGCATGACTATCGAGGCTGCTGGCAGTTTATGCTGACAATCTAAAAGAACTATTGATAGTTAAGACATTAACTCTTTGAGGGGAAACTCAATACAGTCTATGACAAATGCTGACCTTCAGGGGGAGCCATGACTTAAGGACTCAGTCACGCTGAGTCGTTGGAATGACTGTCCTCTTCCCCTGGGACCACAGTGGTATCCAAACTGGATTGGAGGGACAGAGACCTTGATTTATGTGAATGTGAACCCTGTGAGTTCCAAAGAATACAAAATTATAAAATACAAGCTACTAACCATCTGCTACCTGTTTAGTTGGCACACTTCAGACACATCGCTGGGGAACGTGCATTTTCTAGCAGCTACCCCGTCCCAGATTACTTTGATACTTGCAATTGAAAGATGGATCTAGTATAAAATTCTACATTCCATAGGAAACGGAGGAAAACTGATATGTGAAAGCCTTATTTTTACATGTTGACAAACAAGGTATTCCTATCACACGACCTAAGTCCCATACTATCACCAGACTATAGAAATGAAAATATTATTCTGTTTGTGATAAACACTCATCCGTTTCCTCATTCTTAACAACTTTCTTGCTTCCCAGACTAAATAATAAGTAGTTCAAGATTGATTAAGCAACGGAATTAATGACATTACTGCTATATCCCCCAAAACAGAGTTTCAGAGACTGAATATGAGGAGTCACCTATGGCTTTCATAATATACTTTTTTATTCATTAATGAAGCTTCATAATTTATAACTCATTACTAAGCAACAAGAATATGTCATATACCTTACTAGCTCAGCTCTGAACTTGGCAGAGTGCAGTTTAAAAGTAACGTGGCCCAAAAGCAAGGTGCTATCAAAAGAAAAGGAAAAAGGTTATTGTATGATCTCATGGGTAATACGTGGTTATTATATTTTCTGTTTTCAGTGATTTCACAGGAGATGTGATATGTGTAAATGTAGCCAGGGAGATGGCCAGACAAAGCACTAACTGAGGACAGGATCAAGAGAATGCAGTTCTACACCTTCCACAGTGGAGATCTAATACTCTAATTTAGCACAAAATAACTAGGATAATGTAATGAAGGCTTCTTTGAGATGCCTTTTTGTTCTTCTTTCTGGCAGTTGCCATTTGAACCAAAAGGAAATTTGTGTACGAAGTCTTACACCCTTTCTGTAAAGTGAATGCACGATTACCCTGTGACTTCTTTGAATCAGAAAAGGGTCCTCATGGCAAACACTGGAACATTAAATGCATGACATGCTTACTTCTGAAGAAGGTGTTACAGCTATAAAGTGAGGCCTTTTCCTCTGCATCTGCAAGCCAGCCAGTGCCTTGGGACTTGACTTCTGCTGAAATCCATCTTCTTCGGACCCTTACTAGGTCATGCTCTCCAGTGGACATTTTGACAGCTATGTTTCAGATAGCCATATGTAAGAAAGGGACTTGAAAGAATGGGTAAAATAAGAATATGCAGTCTGTGGGGTTTTGGTACATTAGCAAGAAAATCCAATATAGTACAGATATTTAGGTATTCAGGCTCATCTAGTAAAATCTTCTCACTAAAGAAGTTACCAGAATAGATTATGGATTGATGCACATGGACAAGGGCTTAAGTAATCCGGGGAAAACTGAGAACCGTCTGACAGCATAGTGTGTTCCATTTTTCTCAGTTTTGGTTAAAAAAAAAAATATTAAAATTAAGAAAATATTACAGGAATTTTCTCAGATGTTATGCTCCAGAAAATAAAAATGTTCTGTAATTGGATGTATTATCAGGGACAAATTTAAGATGGAACATAACAAGGACTTCTCGCATTAGAAACATCTTTTATTTATATTAGGAATGAGACTTTAAAAACTGGAAATTCACTATTTATCATCTCTCGGGATGAAAATGGCATTGTTGAGTAGGTAGCAATAGTTTGCTTCCATCATGGAGCAAGGTAGACAGGCAGTTACAGCTTAGTTATGTTTTAAGTGGCTGCACTTAAATCCATTTGAGTCAGTCTAGGAAGTGAAACATCATAGCACTAGTCTTCAGCTAGAATAAGTATGAAAAGATAACATGTCTGTGACCAAAACACCACTTACCTGCCATGATACAGAACTAATCCTGTTCAATACTTCCAATGATAGATTATAATGAGGTTGAAAGGTAATAAAAGGAAAATCTATGATCCTGGAGTAGAAAACCTGATTCACTGTGAGAGCAGTAAAGTTTGATCCGTTTTGAACGGAGAACATGGAATCTCAGGGTTTAGATTCATGTAGGGATGACATTTTGCTCAAGGAAACTGTCTCACAAAACTTCCATGAGACACTGAACACCCTTACAAAGTGAACATTCCTCTCTTTCACTACTTGTGGTCATAGAGGCAACTGCACTGTAAAAGCTAAATTTATTCAAAATGCAGATGTAGGCATCTTTTCCAGTTTTTTCCTAGATTATTTCACACAAGCCAAGTGACTTGAAAGCTTTAGCTATTATGTTTATGGACCTGATGGACAAGAGCCAACAATACTCAAAATCGCCTTCTGTTACTCTGTGCCCATGAGCATCCTCTGTCATTCCTCTGCTCCTGCATCGCTATTGGTGAATTCTTATCCACTATATTCAGTCTTGGTGCTGAGATCCTGAAACTGCCTCTTAAGACTAACTCTTCCACAAGAGTTTAATATCATCCTTTCTTCTACTTTTTTTACCTTTAGTCAGCCCTACCTACCACCGCCTGAAACCAAACTAAACCCCAAATACTGTTTCGGTCTGCAAATTAAAAGAAACAGGAGCTAGAGCTGTTGGTATACTTACATGGGAAATCTAGCTCTCAGTTCCATCTATTGCTGGTTTGTTCTTAACACTGGAAGTTCATCAGCCTATGCTTCTCTTCACATCCTCAGATTTAAGGTTGATTTACTTACTAACCAATAAAAAGGCATTTAGTTGAGTATCAAAATGAGAAAATAGATTAAATTATTTTTTAAAATCTTTGCTTTAATTGAGGAGTATTGGTTTATTGAAACAACCCTATTTATCCACAATTCTACTTAAAACCTCCTATGCAGCCTGTCCAAATAAATTCATTTATCTGTTAATCTGATGTTTAATGGACACCTTAAGCCTGTCATCATATCTTACTGACATGATACATTATGAACTGTGCGTGGCTGGAAGTTGAGAAAAACCAAAGCCAAAATACTCAATCCTCTGAGCTGAAGACTTTTCTAATCTGTTTAGGTGGGGTTTTTTCTTGTTATGTTTACCAGGAATGTTTGAAACAAATGTAGTGAGTGTTGTAGCAAAAAAAAATGTCTTAAGTCAGAATATTAAAAGAAAATGTGGCCACACAGCATATACAGATGTAGAAATGGAAGCTTTTCCTTTAAGTAATTAAACACATGTAATTTTTCAGGCTCAGTGAACAGCAGGCCTCTGTTTCTGAAAATATTTGTTAGTAGTTTCAAGCATGAAGATGCATGTTTGATCTTGATGATTCTTGATTTTGCAAAATGTCCCAGATACCAGAGAAGCTGCATGGAATGCTAAACAAGAACAATAGCTTACTTTTCCGTTGTCAAAACAAGTATAGTCAAAATGACACAAGAAAAGCCATGACATGATGCTGTTTCTTGGGGCAGCTCTGTTCAGCTCTTCAAGATACACGTCATAGTTCTGTCACATTCTCCACATCTGGTTCTGGGCTCAATGTTTACCTCATTTGCATTGATCTAAAAAGAAGTAGGCAAGGCCTAAATTAAAAAAAAAAAAATTGTAGTCCTGGTGGTGAGCTTTATATGTATAAGCATGAGGCAAATACGAAAGGTCGTGATGCTGCTCTGTATTTTGGGATATTGTCCTGGTCATGATGCTGTACAGAACTAAAGCTCTATTATTAAGGATTAGCTCTGAAACTATTACACCTTACAAGGAAATTATTAATGTCCTCTAGAGTCCCTGAATCCATACCCTCTTGTGCCTCCTTAGAAGGGTAATTAAAAATAAAAGCTAATTACCTCTACTAATATTTGTGGGTTATCTCAGTTAAATGAAAAATAAAATTAGTAAGTTTTACTTTAAAACTATAACACCCAAGGTAACTTTTTTTAGAACGCACAATGACGATACAGAAGTCTTGCCAGATTTTGCTTTCCCGTTGTGATTGTGGCTAAGTCTATGTGGTTGTAAGAGCAGATGCTAAACCACAGAGCACAGAGCGGCACTGCACACAGCCATCTGGTATGCACAGACTAGAAATCAGGGCAGAAATTCAGAAATACTAACTGGTAGAAACCAAGGCATAGACCTCTGGGTTGAAGAATGAGAAAGTATCGGGAAAAGCCTGAAACAAGAATTTTTAATGCCAGTTGAAAACTTCCATTATCGGGTTTTGAACGAGGATCATCCAAAACTGGCTGGGCATGACATTCCAATTAAAAGTTGGGAAGACCTGTCACTGATGGAGATTAATAATTTTTGAAGATGGCAATTATCTCATGTAAGATCCTGTGATTCAAAGCAAGGCAAAGTTCTTCTGGTAGGCTAAATACACAATAATGAGGACAAAATATGGCATAGTGCTGTGTAATTATTTACTAGGTAATTTCTACAAGTATCATTTGTTTCCTTTTTTTTTTTTTTTTCCTGCCCCCCCCAAAGAGTCCAGGTGCACTGGGCTGGCAGGTGTCAGGCTGCTGTTCCTGTCCTGCTGTACTGGACAGGCTGGAATTGCTTTTTGAACTTGAGTTAAAGGGACTGTGACCTGTGGACCAAGTCCACATGGGAGCAGGACATTCCAAGTATCTGTGGTCATAAATAAATCCATGCCAGAGCAGGTACACCTCGAAGTGTCTTTGGTTGTGGTTATACCTGTGCTGCAGCAGGTATATCTCTGCAGGGATTGTGGGCCAAGGATGTGTCTGCTCTGGAGAAGGTAAGCCTCGAGCCATCTGTGTCCATGGATAAGCCCATTCTGCACTTGGTACACCCTGAAGCATCAGTGGCTGTGTGTGAGTCTGTGCTGTTACACCTTGAGGCACCTGAGGCTGTGGATAAAGCCATGGCACAGCAGGTACGCTCCTGAAGAGACTGGCTTGTAGATAAGGCTGCACTGGAGCAGATAGACTCCTGAAGAACTGTAGTCCATGGATAAATCCATGCCAGAGCAGGGGAAAGGGGAGAAACACCAGTGGTGACATAAGAACTCTTCCTGGTTTGTCCACAGACAAATGAGGGAGAACAGTGTTTGCTTTCCCCACCAGGGATCAATAAAAGGACTCGGAGGACCTTGTGTACTCATGCTGGGAGAAATCTAAGTGCCTAGGGAACTTTTTCTGACAGAAAGGTAGCTTCCTTGAGGGACAGGTAGGGGTTGGGTAGCACCTCCAAGCAACAAAGCTTTGAAAAGATTCTTTCAACTTCTTTCTTTGACCTAGACTCCTATATGGGTTTTTTTCTGTTTTGCCCTTTTTCTCTCAAGTTAAACCAATAATCCAAAAGATCCCAGATATTGATCAAGTGTATGGTGTCTGCATCATAAATGGAGATATGATGTATATCTCATTTTCCTATATTGTGTGATATATGAGCTTTTTGTTTTAGAATAATCAAAATTCTGAGGGTGTTTGGTTTTTTAATTTCATAGCTCTTACTGATAATTTTGAGTATTCGTTGGAAAGGCGTAAGACATTTTTTCCCTCCTCTCCCCACTCAGTTACTGTTCACTCTAGTTACTCAGTATCCTGCAGCCAATATTTGAATGTGATGTTCATGTTTACTTGATAAAATCGGGCTGGAATATGAATTCCAAAAGTACATGAAAGTGTATGATTGAACATATTTAATTCAGAAACTAATTCATCAGCAGACTACAAAAAATGACTTAACAGCTGTTATTTATGACAGATAATAAAATCTGAGGGAAAACATGACAAAGACCTTCTGATATGCTGAATGATGTGCTAGAAATACAGATAGCTCAAAAATCTGCAAATGCAAGAGTAGAATATTACAGCAATATGTCCTCCATTTTGTCAGATAATTGTTTCATTTATTTGTGGATTAGGTTATTACTTTGGCCATCTCCTTCCAATGTGGAATAATTCCTCAACGGGAGCCAGAATATTACAATTAGGTAGTTAATGAAGTTTCCTTCTATTTTTCAATTCTTAAAGAGCAGTTTGTCATAAGTTTTGACACTGCATTTCACTTTATTCAGGTTTTGCATGCACACTTTATATATTAGAATGGCATTGAAAGCTATGTACACAGACTTTTTAAAGGTCCCTGTGCCACACATGACATCTGCAATTCTACTTGAAATTGTAATTGTCTGCCGATTTGTTGTTTAATTCAGAGACCACAAAATCAGAGCTGAGTAGGAATTGTATTACTGAAGAAGTATTATTCTTCTGAATACTGAAGAAGAATATATTATTCTGTATATCCTCATGCTGTGGTTAACCATGCTAGCCAGCCACTTATATCCACACAGCTGCTCACCTGCTTCTCCTCCCCTCTGCCCCGCTGGGACAAGGGAAGAGGAAAAGCAGAATAAAACCAAGAAACCTAGTAGATTGAGATACAGACTGTTTGAAGTGAAGGGCAAGTGGAAGAAGAGAGAAAGAAAATTAAACAAGCAAAGCAAAGGTAATCAACCACTCGCCACCTCCCACGTGACTGATGCCCCAGACCGATGCCCAGCTAGTTCCCAAGCTAGATGGCAAACCTCCCTCAGTCCCATCGTGTTGACATGTAAGGTTCGGACACAACTTATACGACCAATATGATCAAGTTAGTGCCACTTTATTAAGGGATACACAGCAATTTATACACTAGCACAAGGCACACACATTGCTTCTAGATTGCTAATAGGCTAAATCTGCTTGTTTATTCACTCTCCTGCACTCTGATTGGTATCCATGCTCCTCACCCACATCCTGTTTCAACATTCTATTTTCTTATTTTTCAGTCCAACTCCTTTATCTCTTTCCCACATACAGTTCCTTAATACTCCAACTTTATTATCTCTCTGCCAGTATACAGTTTCTTTGTCTCTCTTGGCCTTGCATATGTCCTTCACAACAGCTGCGGCCTGTTGTTACAATGAGGCCACTCGACCTGGATTGCTCATAATATGCCCATTGTCTTCTAGCCACGTAACACCATCCTTCCCCAATCTATTGCTGAGCATGACGTTATATGGCGTTAATGTCTCTGGTTAGTTCAGGTTATCTGCCTGGCTGCATCCCCTCCCAACCTCTTGCACATCTCTCAACCCATTCTCTGAGGGGGCAGCGTAAGACACAGGGAAGGCCTTGATGCTGTGCAGACACTGCCCTGCAGCAGCTGTAACATCAGTGTGTTATCAGCACTGTTTTGGTCACAAATCTAAAACAAAGCACCATAAAAAACTATCCCCATGCTAGCTAGACCTGGTACACCTGTTCAATTGCTATTATCTAGGATTATGAAGATGCCCATCACCACTATACGTCCATATCTTTCAAATACAGCAGAAGGGAGTTAAGTTCCATGGCAGTAAAAATGTTTACGTTGAGTCAGCTTTCTGTTTCATGCATTCATATTGTAGGTTTGAGAAATTTCATCTGTAGACAAAAACTGTGGTAGAAATGAGTGTTTGTGCACTGTTTTTACCAGAAGAGATTTAACTGATGAAGGTAGTAGAAAGACCATGTAAAATTTTTTAAGTTGTGGTCATAGTCTGTAGTGAATTAAATATTGTCATATAATAATTAAGATTCCATAAAACTGCACATCACAGGAGAGATTCAGTCCCTCTTACAGAACATGAGGAAATTTCAGTCTCTCACCTTAGAAACTCTTTCCAGAACAGAATAGCATCACACAGGTGGCGTTCTCAGGCTGCATCAAAGGCTATAGCAGGGCGCGGACTCTTTTCCTGCAGCACTGCAGCTGCTATTGAAACAAAAGAAGTATCTGGTTCGTATTATAAGCTTATTAAGGAGTTTTTTCTAAAATGACTAAACAAATTATTAGACATTATAGTGGTTTATCATCTGCCCTGAAATGCTTCCTATTTAAAATCCTTGTTATGGGAATATGTTTTCACATACCAGTTCTTTCAGAATTTGGGGGTGGAGGTTATTGAGTTCCTTTAATTGAATGCACTGAGATTTTTGAATGTTATTCTAGTTGCAGTCATTTCCATAGCCTCATTCTCATTACTGCTTCCTTATTGAAAATTAAAGCAAGATATCGATTTGGGAGCCTTCTTTTTTAAAGGCTAACTTCATTTCAAATGCCACCATATACCAGGACATTTTCCTTTCTTCCTTATTTATTTTAATTTATATGACCACAGAATCTTTCCCTATTTGTTTTACTATCTTTTGCAAAGACTAATTTATCTTGATCAAAGCAATTTGCAAATTCTCTTTGTCCTCTTGACTGTTAAGGTACAACTTCTTTGCTTTTCAAACATTTTTTTTTTTTTATCACTGTATTCTGTTTACTACTAACATGATTACTGGAAGACTCGGTCACCTCCTCAGGTCCAGAGTCCTTTGCACTGTTTTCCCTGTGGTTTGTGATATGAAATTGAAGCAATACGTATTTGGAAATGAAAATTCCTATATGACATTAAGCTCCTTAATTGACTTCATCAACTCATTCCCTGAAATTCTCAAAGGCTGGCTTTCTGAAATGAAAACTCTTCTTTAAAATCCTTAAAACCATACAACTTTTTTCATTTCACCTATTCTTACAGTAAATGAGCAGCTTTTCTACAAAACTGTCACTTAGTAGACCCAAATCTGTGCTACCATTACTTCTCTTTAATGCTTAGATTACTTGAAAGATTGGAGCAGCTTCAGCAGTAACTGTTTTATCATCCGCACCTGAGACACTAGGTGACACCCCCCACCCCTCCACCTCTAATTTTACTTTGGTCAAGGCCAGACAATTAAATCTGATGTTATTGACCCTTTATTGCTCAGATCCATCTTTCTGGTACTGTTGAGTCTATGTACATGCAGTAATACATTTCTGTGATATAGGTTTCTGCTTACAGCACTACTAAAACTCTCTGTCTCTGCATCTTATTTCTTTCCTTTTGGTGTTATTTTTTTTCTGTTGCAATATCCTTATCTAATTTATGTGTTCCTGTCTAATAAAATCAAACAACATATTTATATAACTCTTCTAACTATTTTTTCCTCCATTTCTTTTTGTGTAAAATTGTTTTCAGCAGTCACGGTAGGTTCAGACTTTTGGAAGGCCAGTACATCAAATATTCAGATGCAGCATGTTCAGTTAATTCTTCTATTTTTTTTTTAAAGGCTTTTAAGGCCCAGATGGTGTCTAAACTTTCTCACAGCCCTGATCCATAAACATTATTTGATTTTCATATTTTCTAACCTTTAACCCTTTGGGAGATGACCTGAAATTCCCGGAGTTTACAGGAAATATTTGAGTTTCCGATTCCCTGATATCCAGCCTTGCTTCATGATGGTTGATCTATTCTGCCGGATACTTAATAATTTTATCTGTTATACTGGATATTTAATAATTTCATAATTCTTTTGTGCTAATATGGACCTCAGTCAATACACCTCTAACATGTCTGCTAGGATACAGTTTGGAGTTTATATTACACATTACTACTTCTTAGATTGATCATCTAGTAGTAGTCTAATACTGCCCATAACACTTTGCATGGAATCTCTTCATACACAGAAACACAATTTTTCCCATTAGTGTGATTACTGGATTCCCCCTGTCTGACTTTTGTTATCTGCAGATAACTTTTTTTTTTCTATCTTATGAACTCATAGATCCCAAATTTCAGCCTTTCATGGGCCTGGATATTTTCACTTCTCTTGTGGACCTAGCTTTTCCTACTGTTTTAACATTTAAAACACATATGTAAAAAGCATGGACGAGTTATTTAATTTCTATTGTGACACACTTATAAATCATCTATTTTGACCACATAGTATAGATACCTTTACTCACAAGTAAATTGATACACATTAGCGATTTTGAAATTAATTTTAATGAGTTGCAAAGCAGAATCATGGAGGTTGTCCAGATACATCTTTTCTTTGTGAGCCTTGTAACAAATAATGTAAATTCGCACTTACAGAAGGGAGGTATTCAGACTGATATCCAGTCAAGGTCTTAAGTGCTGTACCGTTCCAGGCTGAGTATAGTGCAGATCTTCGTATGTAACAATTGTGTGTATGGGAACACTAATAATTTGATTGCTGTTGAGATCACTTCAGAAGATTGTTTCCTGGTTTACCACCACAAAATAAGAATGAGTTATAACAATTAGAAAGACTGAAAGGTAGTTTAAGATGGCTTTTCACTTTTGTCACACTAAATGGAGCTGGAGAGCTAAACACAGTTGTGCATTGTCAGTGACTAGAGTTCATAAGAGGTAATAATTCCAGAGATCAAACAGAAGACTTCCAGATATACTTGTTCCTTCATTAATACCATTTTATGTTAATTTGCCAATGATTCCTAATGGAGTAGTCACAGCTTTTTTTGTAACTGCAGAGCTCAGAAAATTTGTTATATATCTATTTGTTATAGAAAAGAATTTGAAAAGACAATTATAAGGGTTTTGTTCCATATCAACTTTGGTATCTTCTAAACAATTCTACATTTTAAAAGCCCCTGTCCTAAACAGAATAGAGATAATGTTGTTTCCCATAGAGTTTCACTCTCCTGTTGCATTGGAAGGAGACATGAAGTAGAGCTCCTTTCCAATCCAAAGTATTTCTCAGGCCATAGTTCATTGTCTCCCTGTGACTATCAGCTTGTTGGCTAGCAGCAAAAGAATGTGTGTATCAGAGAGGAAAACTTGATGCAAAGAAAACTGCACTGCAAGCTCAGTAACCTCTTCTACCTTGCTGATAAGCAGGAGTACAAAAAAGGAAAGAGGCAGAGAGTGAGGAGGGAGGGATGCTGCCTCTGAGATTGCTCTGAAACAGCAACTACAGTGCGCACCACTGAACAGGCAGGAAATTCAAATAACTATAAGCACAGCACATAAACAGCTGTTAAAAAATATCACTGCAGTATCATCTGCTTCTGAATACGAGACTCCATGTAACCCAGAGATGGAAAGAATTTATTAGGTCATTTAATACAGTCATGATGAGCAGTACCAGATGGTCATTGCAATTTCATCTTTGTTTTCCTTGTCTCATATAATAATCTAAGCAAGTTTACCATTGCGTTTTTAATTTCTGAATGGTAGATTGCTGACTTTGTAAGTATTTTGAATATATGGTGGGTGCCATTGAAAAGCCAATGCACAGTTAACAAAGCTTTTATTACCGATTGTTTATATTATAATGATAATCTATGTTTAAGGTCACTTCTCAAGACCACTTGAAACCTTAATACGGTAATGAATATGTCTCCCCACTTATACAGCAGTGTTTTTGCATTAAGGATATTCTATCTTCAGAGAAAGAACAGATTAAATTATTCTCTCTAGCTTACATCTACATAGTGAAGTCAGTTTGGGTTCATCTGCAAACTTCAGAGAACACATTCCTTCTGTGCTTTGCAGCAACATCTGAAATACCAGCTGTGTCTATGCTGCCTGTTTGGCATCAATAGAAATTTAGTTTAACCTCACACATACCTAATGCTTTCCATATTCAGTTCCTGAACCTATGCTATGGTCCCCTCTGGTCTGTGTCTTGAAACCTCCAGGCCACCACGTGACTCTAGGACTTGCTGCTCTGACCTGGCTCACCTTCCTATGCACAACTAAAAAGTAGTGTTGGAAGCTGCTATGGGCTAAATTATTAACTGAGCCATTGAAGGCAACCCTGTAGACCTTACCACACAAACCAAATACATGCCTTTATTTGCATCAGAAGTTCCTATATGCTTTATACTGAGATTTCCTCTTAGCAGAAAGCACTAGACACAGCTCTTTTTCGTCTGAAGAAATTTTTTTACTGTGAATATGCTCTGTTTTTTTCAGTTCAATATTTTTTAGTTTAGGGTTTTTTTCCATTAAGAGGTATCAAAGTAGTTAAAACTAAAAGCAAGTTTCTGCAGGTACAGCTGATACACTCTTTAATGCATTAAAACATGTTTCAAAGGGCAAAGTGTTTATGGAAACAGAGCTTTTCATATAGTCCTTTTCTAAGACTTAATGAGAAAGCAAATCTAGTATCTCCTAGTCTGACTGAAGTATTCTGGAGTACGTTGAAATGCCGTAGTAGATATGCCCTCTCACTCTAAAAGCTGGAGTTCTAGTTATGATGTGTCCTATCATGGCAATTTCATGCAGACCTCACAATGGAAATGGAAATTACCAATTTGTTTGTCAGCTGAAAGTGTTCGTCCTCGAAGAGCTTGACATTGTCATTATCCCTGAAGAAAGTGCATGGCCCAATGAAGGACAGGTTCTAAACATTTTGTTATGAACGATCATACGCAGGGGCTGCTTCTGGGAAAGGTAGTCTTGCAAGACCTATGGGGTCTTTCTCTTCTGGCTTACATGGAATAATTATCCTGGTGCTGATGGTCATACTTGCCAGTCAGAATATCATTTGCCCCCTATTATATACATGACTGCAATAGATTAATATTACATTGTAATAATAATAATATATTGTTCCCTTCTGTATATCTTAGCCCCTGAGTTTATCATAAGAATATTCATCATTTGCCTTAATTTTTTTTTTGCATTTTTGTATCATGTGCTCTATTTTGTCAAGATTTTGAGAGTTATGTATCTATTCCCTTGTTAACTATTTTTAGATTTGTGAAAAACCTTGCTAATATTTATAAGTATTTCTTAAGGCTGAGATGGGTGCTTATTCTGCTAGTTATCTGGCTGTTCAAGAAAAAAAGAAAATCACTACCAAAAACAGGAATATTTTTTTTGTATCTTGTTTGTATGCATGGGTCTGTTTAACAGTGGAAAGAGTGTGGACGAATGACATACGGATGAGGTGAACAAAATTAAATACTGCTTTTCTGTTCCATGAGGAGAAAAAAACAGTTAGACAAGGCTGCTGGCCCTCTGAGTTGCACGTTATCCTGATTTCCCTGATCGTGACTAGATTGTCATTTTTCATAAAAGGTCAGAGTTTAGGCTTCTGAGCACCTCTTCCAGCCTGGTGCTTCTTATAGTTACTTGTTTTGATTTTTCCTCAGGGCTGATTCTAACATGAGACAGGACTGTAGAGTGAGCCAGCAAAATGTCATGGCCTTCTCTGCAACCAAAAAGGTGTTAAACCAGAAAAGCTTTATCTTACTGAAGGTCTGCACAGGAGTTACTTCATTTGTTTCTTTACACAGGATATTTCCTGCCTCCTCACAGTTCATGAAAGATGTTATTCATCCCTGGAGGGAATTTACAATTTGCTGACTGGCATTATTACATTATGCAAATGTTAGGTAATAAACATGGAAGAGAAAGGGAAAAAAATATTTATGAAATGTTTAAACAATGACTTTGTACATCAGCATGTTATCTCGGAAGATTTGAGGTCTTTCTAATCATTCCAAATGTCATTTTCTAGCTGTCTATGAAAAAGCAGAGCAGAAATTTGTTCACAGTGATCAATGCTCTCCATTTTTTTTATTACAAATTTCTAAGTGTTTAAACAAACAATGGAAGCATTAACTCAGTATCTTTAAACTCCAAGCATAGTTCCTTGGGCATAGTGTAATCCCCCTTCTGGAGGTTATTATTCAAAATGGGTCAGAATACCAAAATTTCTCCTACAGTCATGTGTTTTGGACCACCTTCATGATAACAAATTCCATGGCATCCAAAAGCTAACAGCAGTAAATCACTGAGTGAGTTAGTGTTCACAAAGTTAGTAATTACCTCTCTACTCAATGTATTTTAGCTATATATCTTGAGGCAGAAGAAAATATACCTATGCAAACTCATGCATCTGTCACCCAACATACGCAGAGCTGGTTTTGAAGAGGGACAACTGAGACTTCAATCTTAACCTGTCAATGCATCTCCAACTACTGTTTTAAAAATGAATTTGACTGATACTCCCTTACTTCTCCATCATGTTATAAAGACAAAATCCATTAGATAAAGATTAACCAGTGCATCGGCCTGTGGTAGTGGGGATCGTATAACTATAGTAAAAGGACATAGAGGTATGCAGCAGAACACACGGCAGTCTTGGTGTTTCACAGATGCTTCTCTCCTTTTAGTCTTTACTGGTTTCAAGAGAAAAGCAAATAATGTTAATGAACACAGTCACAGTCAGTAGTCTGTGTCAGCAGTGGAAAAGAATTGGCATGTTCCTCCATAATCAGATACAGATGTTTTAAACAGAAAGAGATTGCATACCTAATTACTCACTGAAGTTTTCACTACAATATGAATGGCATTAGCTTACCACCTTGCTCTGAATGTACCTACATCAACTGGAGGGGTGAGCGCGGTAGGGATGAGTATACCTGCACTGTCTCTTTTCTAATCATCCTGGTAACGCTGTAGCAAAGTTGCGCTAATGTGGATTTGATAGCTACTCCAGCACCACAACATTCAAGTTGGTTTTAAGCAAAGACAGAATTAAACAAGATGAGTAATCAGAAACCCATTAACAGAACAAACTCCAACTCTGGCATAACAACTGAGAGGGAAATCAAATACAAGGGAAAACCACATGTACTTTCTGTAAATGGCTGCATTGCAATAATGTTTTCATGCATGAATGACATTAAAACTCTCAGATCAAATGTAGATATAGCAATGGTCTTTCTCAGAGAGCCAGATATTTTGTGTTCAGAGCGTTTGGACTCTAATTACTCCACTGGCTTGCAGGTATGTGATTGATAGAAGGACAGTCTGTTATTTAACTTGAGATTTAGACAAAATATGTGAATGTCTATAATGAAAAAACAAGAAGGAATTGGAAAAATAAAGGTGGCACAGACAGTTGGTGGAACATGGCCTTAGGAGAAGGGATGGGCACCATAAATACATCAAGCTGAGAAGTAACAAAATAAGCTCAAGGAGAACCAAATGGTTAATCAAAATTAAATTAAACCAAATTGGCCAACACCTTCTAGTTCAGTGAAGTGATTGCACGCAGAAGGGAAAGTTAGTTAAGAAACAGATTCATATCTATTTATTTATTTACTTAAGCTTAGAGCAGGCTCTTGTTTGAGAAAATGTGACAAGTTCCTGCAGAGCTCAGGCTTTACCACGTACCCGAGTACTACGCTGAACTGGGGCCATCAGCTGTGATGCAGTTTATTCCAGTCATCCGAGTATTCTAGTCTCCTGCCAACAAGCTGGCCAGATTTGTGAGGAGACCTTTAAGCTAGGTTTAGCAGGGGAAGTGGATTGAGTTTTGGGCAACAAAGCAGGGCCAGAGGACATTAGGAACCAATACAGAAACACCTACTTCATCTTTCTTAGAGCATCAAAACTCTTGACTCCCATGTGTAAAAAATCGGGCAAGGAAGGGAGGAGATCAGCACGGCTGAGTAAGGTCAAACTAAAATGTAGGAAGAGGAATTGCACAGGCAATGGAAGCAGGGTCAGGCATCCTGGGAAGACTACAGGGACACTGCCTGGATGTGTAGGGATCTTGGTTGTCCAGGGGTATCCTTTATCCACAGCTCTTGCATCTAAGAAGCAAAGTCCTTATTTCCAGGGCCTGGCTGTCCTTTTAGTTTGTTTTACTTAAGCATGAACAATACCAAAGTCTTCAATAAAATTCTACTACTACATTACTATATATATATGAACAAGGTTAATACATGTTCATACTATAAAGACCATTTGATATAATAGTTAGGGAAGGGAAATTTCATAATGCATTTCCATAATGCTTTTTCAAGTGCTTTTCCAGGATCCTAGCTGTTGATTCATAAAAAGTACACTTTCCTTTTCTTGTTTCGCTATAGAATATAGCCTTTCTCCTGTATGATAGCTGGTGCAAATAGGATATTTGCAGTGAGAAGGCTGGCTCCATTACAAATTCTCTTAACTTAGGAGGATCTATTGTGTTCTTAGATTAAATATTGACCATAATATAAATGTATTTTTTATATAAATAATATACATAAATATGTATAACTGCTTACACAGACTTTCAAGTAATTGTGGATTTTGACTGTCGTTATTTCTTCAGTGGTTAAACTTCATGTAATTTTGCCTTTCACTGCATTTGGCAAATGAAACTGTTTTAAACTGAATTTTTTTTGTTATGGTCCTTGTATTATAGGTTTGTAGCCAGTAAACAAGGTCCTGTTGGTGGTAAGAGGTCACAGTCTTTGTGTTACATGAACACCACAGGCCTCCACATCTCAGGCTTTGTCGAGACTTGGGCTGCCTGGAGACATGTAACTGCAATTATCTAATGACTGAATAACTATAATCTGCTCTGGGTTAGCTTTTTCTTTGTTTTGCACAATTCTGTTATGTAATACCTACTGTTTAATCTATATTTTAACAAACAGATAGTTAGTACCTGTAGGTATTATATGTAGCATGGTGAGAATATTAGCATATTCTAACAAAAATCTTAGTAGATCTATTTATTGTCAGTTGGAGCTAAATAAGAACTCCGGTGTAAAATCAGAGTAACTAAGCACTGGCAGATGACACAAAGACTACAGAACAAGGTTTTCCAGAACCTTGTTCACTCAGGCTGTACAGCTGTGCTCAGGCACTTGGTTCCCTGCAGTGCTGCAGGTGAACTGTGCCCCAGGAGGTAGGCAAAAATGAGTAATGCAAAAGGAGGTTTGGAGAAGGACAGTGGCAAAGCATAGTTCTAGGAGTTAGGGAGAGACAATGAGGCCGGGGGAAACAGAAGCTTACAAATAAAAACAATATGACAGTTACCTCGAAACAGATCTGACAAGGTTGGATAAGAACATATGCAGAAAGTGAGGAAAATGGTGCAAATACACTGTACACAGCTCTGTAACTTTTCCTGAAACTATTGAGACAAGTTTTTTCTGAGTCTCTGTGGTAGTTTTTTTTTTTCCTTTACTGTGCTATTTTTCTTATATTGTTGCTCTCATGGCCTTGTACCTGTAAATCCCAAGAGTGTCATTATGGTAGGTTCTCATAGGAAACACTATCAGTAGTCTGAGAATCATCCTCAATCCTCCCTTGCCCCCTGTGGTTTATCTCTTTGATAATTTTTAATTTGTGTTTGAGAAAACTAAATGTTGTGCTTGGCAAAGTAGATATTTACTGAGTACTAAATAGTTAACTGTTAGTATATGTGCACAGAAGCTGAACAACCATTCCATTTGCAACATTTGCACCTGATTAATGTTATTAATTAATGTAATTAATGTTAATCTTATCATAAAACAATAGGGAGTTTTAGAACATCCTGGCAAAAAGTATATAGTCCTAAGGAAAAAAAAAAAAAATCACTGTCACCATGTACTCGACTGGAGATAGTGTCCAGACAGCAACGTTTGTCTCATGGCTGGCTTTCCTAGGTGGCAACTGGGAAGACTTTTCACTTTGCTGCTTCTCTGCCCTTATTGTTTCCAAAAAAGTAACTTTCACTGTTAGATGATGGCATATATTAATTCTACAGATCCCACTAATAAATCTTTTCTCATCCCATGCTAGCAAGATTTCTCACTATATGTAAAAATTGTGTGGTACATGGTAGTCATGTGAATTTCTCTGGCAACAGATGAATGAAATTTTAAGTTGCAGCTCATCAATGGTATTGAGGTTTTCATAATATCTAAACAATTTATGCACTTAATCTTAAAGCTGTGAAAAGTATGCTTATACGTTTTGTCCATCTCAGTATTCAATTTTTTCTTTTCATATAGCACTAAATCAGTCCTGAGAAGGAACGTTTCTTTTCCTACAAAATAAGAAGAGACAGAACTACTATTATATGCTTTGGCAATCTTCCATGGCAGCTCATAGGAATGAAGATTCGTAGTGTATAAAAATCAGTGCAGGCAGTGAACACAGCTTCTGGTAGCTGAGATACAAAAACAACCTTCTTCAAGATGCTTGTTTCAATGCAAACACTAACTTTAACTCAATCATGTCTTGAATCATGTTTGCATGAAGCAGACTGTGATTGCTCTGAGTCTCCATTGCTTTCCCTCTAAATAATGAAAATGGCAGGACTGATTGTGAGCATTTTCCTTCTTTACCTTGTTCTTTTCCCCTTTCTTCCTTATAAAGTTAACTTATTGTTAAATAGAATATTTTCTCACACATGTTATCCTCTGTAAATCTTAAAGTGCTTTCTAAGGATATCATTTCTATTAACTTTCCCTTTTTTCATAAAGCAAAACTGTAGCAGAGGAAAGGCATAAAGGGAAAAGTATAGTGGAAGTTGTATAAGAATTCAGTTTTGCAGCTTCATAGTCACCTCAAAAGGTCCTCCTTAACAATTTGTTTCTAGGAATATAAACAAATATACTGTAATAATTTAAGCATATATGCATCATTCTGTGTATGATAGAACAGACTGTCACTTCAGGTGACTAAAATGATAATGTAAAGCCCTGACAGTCTGAATTTGCTCTAAGCTGCTGTTGCACAACTCATAGGAAAGTAGCTGAAGATCCAGAAAGAGAGAAATTAAGGATACTAATTACAGTAAATTAAATTATTCTACCAGCTAAACTTTCAGCAGCTTATTTACAAATAAATAACGCCACCGTGCCTCAATAATCAACTTTAAATACAGAGGCTGTAATTGGCATGACAAGATCTGATGCTTGAAATGTTTTGCACAGAGTAAAGATATAAGAAATAGAAAAGCTCTAGCAAACCGGATTAATGATGGGCTGATAGCAAACCAAGTCAGATAGGTAAGGGTGTGGTTTGTATTAAAGAAATCAATAAAAATGTTTAAAAATACTCCTATGAGGATCTGAGGACAAAAGCAGACCTACAGTTTAATTTTAATTGGGCACTGCCTGCTTTCCAGAATCTTGCTTGTTTTTGAATGTCTGAAAAAGTATGAGTAAAAGTAAGGGTGCTTTGTTGCTGATGTTTTGCTTGTTTTCTGAATCAATTAATTTAAAAATAAATTTATAAAATTAATGAATATTTCATTGGTGAACTAGAGATGCTTCTACTTCCTTTAAAAGTAAATATAAACATTTTTATTTCAGGACCTTGATGTAATTCTTTCACCCAGTAGTAACTCTATCTTTAGAGATACAGCTTCATACAGAACCATATTTAGAAGTTGACTAGGCAAACACAAAGTATTTAAGAATTTCATATATAAGTATGTACAGAAGTGTAGCTAGTAAGAATACACGAATAAACGATTCTTGCACATAGCGTAAGTAGAACACAAGATGAGCAATTACATTTTAAAATCAGGAGGATTCGATTTAGACATTACAAAAGACTTCATGATGAGGAAGAATAATGAGAAGGTTGGTAAAGCAGTGGTAGAACAATGTTCTTTATACACAGGAAAAATCAAGAAGTATTTGGAAAGAAATAAAATCCCCACATGAACTGCATCTTCATTCTGGGGAATCCTTCCATATTACACTCATTAGAATGAGAAGTCATTTGTCTTCTGCTACACAGAATACTTTCCATTGCATTTGCTAATTACCAAAGAAACTTGTAGGTAATGACAGTTTGGTCTCTCCCAGGTCACCACTTTTCCTTTATACTGCAGTAAAGTAACCATCATTGAGGCATGGTGCTATTAATTTCCATGGTAACCCTTAAGGTACTGGAATTTCACTGCAGGGAAGAGGGGAATTACATGAAAACAAAAGTTTTTGTCAAATATTTCTACTTTTGGGCAACTCTTGGGAAGTACAACAGACAGATTTTTCAGAAAGAGTCAGCTATACTGTAGCAATACTTCCACTGGTGCGGATTCCAGCAGACTTTCATCGAAGTTTAAATAGGAAGCCTGGAAATTTTCAACCACCTCATGTTAAAGTCTCTAAGATCTGAATTTTTCACTGTATAAAAACAACTGTTGAGTTTACACTCACCATTCCCTGCTTCCCAGGTTGCAATGTTCTCAGTGTCGTTAGGTCTCAAAAATACATATCCCAAAGTCTAAGAAATAAGCAGTTCTTGACCTTGGCCCACCCTATCAGTTTATAGTTAATTGATCTAATAATTCTCTTTGCAGATGCTTTCCCTCCTAAAATAGTTCATGTATAAATGTCACCTTAAATTACAGACTTTGATTTCCACTTTTCTGTGAATTAGTCTTGCAAATTTGAATTTTACTTCAATTGGGGGGGGTGGGGTGTGGTGTGGCGGGGGGCGGTGTATGCAGTGGTAATGTAACTATTCTCTGGCTACAATCTATTGACCATAGTACACAAGCTGGTGGTTACAGAAAACAGTCGCTAGCTAAAAAGAAAAAATACAACCTCTTCATATGTTTGGTTGTGTTGAATTTCATAGAGCAAGCACCCCAGTGTATGTCCATCGACTCGTTCTTTTCAATAACTTAAAGTTAATTGACTTTGCTTTATATATTTCGCTCCACTAGCTATACATTAGATGGCTGGTAATAAGTCACTAATGTTTTAGCTGGTCAGGATATCATTGCTACACCTGGTAAAAACAACATTCAGTTCTTAACTGTCACCTGCTTTTTGTCATTTCTGCAAACATTCATACAGGAGAAATACATTATATATATACTATATATATAGCACATATATAGTTTGTGTATATATATAAAATACTATAGAAATCACTGCGTAACTTACGGTTGTGTTATCAGCACTGAACTCCAAAATAAACAGAAAAAATTAACATAGCTCACTTTAAGATTTGAACCCAGGAGATGAATTCATGCTTATCATCTTGTGCATGCCAAAATATTCCTTCACAACTTTCTGTTGCTTAAGTCAAGCATATAATAAACAATGTTCTAGCTAGCCAAACCTATTTCTCCAGGTGATGGTTTTGACAAGTTATTTTCCTGCTGACGCTTATAAAGGACTTCTATAGTTTGAGGCAATAGATAAAATATTCTTGTGTTCTACTGCTACAGGTACGTGCTGTTTAAGGTCTTCTGGCTCTCATAGCATAAGTCCAGGGTCAAGTCCAGGGTCTCTATCTTACTTTTTTTTCCTTTGTTTTTTTATATTATTTGTCTTACATGACACTGACAGAATTTTTGTTCTACAGCTTTCCCCACCCATACTTTGTACTGTGAGGGCAGACCTGCATAATAACAGAATAAACTATCCAGAAAGGTGCCATCCTTACAGAATAGGGGACTGTACTTTCATTTTTACTAACAAAAAAGATGTAAGGTTTAGAGGGAATGAAAAAGTGCATATACCATCCAGTGCCACACTCAGTCAAAATAGATTTATGTGATCTTTCATGGATCATGCAGTAGTACATAATTAGTAGGAAAAGAAATATTTTTAACTATGTATGATAGTTAAGTCTAAATATGTTTGGGAAACTAAACTGGGATACTGCATGCAGTTCTATTGCCTGCATTGCTATATGGTTGCTGATGTCTAAGAGAAGCTGCATACACAAATATTAAATAGCCTAAGAGTTAGGTAAATGTTTTCTACCCTGTAAGAATGGGGAAATGGCTCAGCTCAGGCAGCTTAAATCAAATCAGGATCAAAGCATTTTGGTTTGTTTATAAATGACACAGTTAACTGCCAATCAGTGAACCCTCAGGGTCAATATCAATAGTACAAAAGGTAATTCACAATATGAGGTACTTATAAAATGTTAATACATGGCTATAAACTTGTGAACACTGTTTTATAAATTAATCCCTTAAATCTATCTCTTTCCCCTCTCTGCCTTACTCACACAGACATGCACACATGCATCCTCCACCCGATCACGTGTGCTACCAGCACACATCCCCTCACCTGGCACTGAGGGGTCCTCCCCTTGCGCATCCTCTGTGGGAGGTGGGGGTGCTTCAGCTTCACGTGTACCCCTGCCACTTCTCACACTGCACGGACCCACACAACAGTGACCAAGTCCCCCAGGAGTCACAGGTGCCCACCCCAGGTGGGTCCCTGCATGCTGCCCCTGTCCTGTCACCCCATGAGCTGGCTGCCAGCGGCTCATGGCATCTGGCAGGGAGGATGCTCTGCCTGGCCTGGGATGAGGCAGCAGTGTTGCTGGGGAGAGGTCTGCCAGCACCAAGCCAGCTGTTGAGACTGTTGGTGTGCTACCCTCTGCTCACTCTAAGGTCTCAATTCGCTCAATTTTTTTTTATTTTTTTTTCACTTGCTTTCAGGCTCACTTTCTCTTTCAAAAGGTCCTGTGCAATCCCCTTGGTTACTATTTAATCCAGATGGTGGTTGTCTTTGGAAACCTCTCTCACTGTTAATTTCCCAGTTCTTGAAGAAACATGGTCTCAGACTAGTGTTTTTGGTATTCTGTTCATGCGAGCTGCTGCTGACAGAATTTCGATGACATCAGCTGCTCTTATTCAAGCTGTGTTACAAACTTACAAGATGTAACTTTACCAAAACGATGTAGCAATGTAACATCTTCATCTCATTTGAAAATTAGCGTGTGACTGGGAGCTACCCCTCACCTCCTGTCTGACAAGGGCAGGCACCTGTGCGGTGGAATGCAGAGCAATGGTGTGTTACCCACCGCAGGACTCGCCACCCTTCTGAAAGGCTGAAGCACAAGTGAGTGAGCCCAAGATAGAGCTCCTCCATGATGTGTAAGGAAATGGGTAATTTCAGTATTTTGTTTGGTCTTTGGTAATTATAACTGAGGATGTCAGGGAGCGGCAAAGGCTGGCTGTCACATCAAGGCTGGGGAGCTGGAAAATGAGGGGCACAAGGCTGGCAGCACAGGGTCTTCTCCAGCCAGGGCCCACCCTGCAACCAAGACCTCAGATCATCGGGGAAATTCATGGTGACGTGGCAGGTCTGGGATGAGGCCAGCATGTCGGCTCCCAGCAGGGCAGGGCAGTGGCAGATCTGGAGGCCAACGTTCTGTGCTCTTGTTGAGGCAGCACTGTGGGCCCTGGGAGAGCTGGGGTATGACCTCCACCAAGACAGGAGGTGGGGACAGTGGAGGCCAGTCAGGGCCAGAAAGGCCCACAGGTGCCCTCAGGGTCCTGACAGAGTCATCCCATTGCCTGACAAAGGCCAAAGTAAAAGTGTTTCAAGAGGAAGTATCCAGGGAAAACATGTTTGGTTTAGGGTTAGGAATAAACTGGACTTTCATGCCTTTTTTCCACCACTCGTCAGCAGGTTTTGTCCATTCTTTAGTAAAGCACAGCAATTAAATAAATTGGAGAGCTGAGCATCAAGGGCAGGTCTCCACACAATTCACATACATTGCTGCTGGAGGGTGGCATACCCTTTATTTATCTTCTATATCAATTCTTCCAAAATCAGGGCTTATTTTTCATTACTGTCTGTGAACAGTGGACAGTAAAAGAGAAATGCCCCAAACTAACTCAGCTGTACTACTTTTGTAGGTGAAAATAAATATTAGTTCAGTCTCATTATCAACACCTGACTAGCTTTCCACAAAAATTTCTCTACAAAACTACACAATGACTTGCAATTTCTTCCTTATGAATTTTCATGGCTAAAATATATGCCTACATGCTTACACAAACAAAAAAACACCAAAATAAACAGAAAGAAAAGAAATTTTAAGCTTGCTTTCTGGTAATGCCTGCCGTAACAACATGATAGATGTGCATACAATACTGCTTTGGACCCTAATTTCAAAGTTAAAATTCAAGGCCAGGTCTGTAGGCCAATGCATTCTGGGGTTTGTTTGTCCAGGTCTAGGTTTTGCACAAAATTATTTAATGTAGAAGCCTGATGTTTTACAGCAACCCGTCCCCACTTAGATGTTAATATTCACTGCATGAGATGATGAACACGGGAGTAATACTAAATGTACTTCTGTGCTTAGGTTAACACGAACTTTTTTCTAAATGCATTGACACTATGTTTCCAGCTCTTAATCTCAAAATTAATTTTATCTAATACAAGCAAAAGATTACTGCCAACTGCAATGTCTTTAGGAAGCTTTTGATTCTACCTCAGGCAATGTGGTTGTTTGTAACGTAAAACTGCCAAATGCAGCCAGTTACGACCCACTGCTCAGAAGTTAATTGGCATTCCCCTCTTCCCTTGCTTGCTTATCTGCTTCTGTAAAGGTATTCATCCTTCTGCTCTTCCTTTTGAGTAAAGAATATGGAATAGTATTCATCCTTATTAATTATGATCCATCCTTTTAATCTTCACACTGAAGGAAGTGCAGCAGAATTAAACATTGTTGATATGACTGTATTTATTAAACCAAAGCAGTTGTCATAAGCATCTTGAAAGTCTTCCCTTATATGTAATATCTTATTTTCTCCACTTTCTAACATTATTTGGCATTTGTATCAACATGACTCATACCCTGTAATTTGATATTATCCCATTTCTGGGTTTAGATATGAAGATTAGATTTAAGAAGATTGAAAGAACAAATATTACAGCAAGAAACAGGTCTTCAATGTCTACCATCTCCACTTGATGAAAAGAAATACTTTTTCACCTATGTTTGCAAAATTCAGTGATGACTTCTAAACAGCTTCTCTAAAATTGAATTCTGGTAAATTTATTGTCTGTCAAAGAAATTGAACCTTAATGAGTTTGTAATTACTTGGCTTTGCACTCTTCAAATCATTTTAAATATAATGGCTGTCTAATAAATAAGAATAAAAAGTTTCAGGATATCAATAATACAAGTCTCTTACAATTGTAGAAGCTTTTAATTTGCCTCCTAATTCTACTTCAGAGTTAAAAAATAAGAATTTCTATAGTATTGCAGGTATACTTAATGTAAAATAAGGTTTCTAATTATAGGAAAAGTCACTACAATATTCTGAAAGCAACATAATACCAACGACCAAAGTTTTGATTCCTATCATGTCATGTTAAGAATAATGGTAACTTCCTCCCAAAAATAATGGTAATAGATTTAACATTAAACGTTAAAAATTAAAAATGTTAGCTAGCTTATTGTAGTTCATTTGTGGGAGAATGGCTGACTATGCTTAACCGTGTTCTGGTCTATGCTTGCTACTACTTTGCATGATCGTGAGACTTTCATGCTACTACCAAAAAAGACAGTCTGACATCTCAGTTTGGTTATCTGTGTCTGGTTTCAGGGTGATGTGGGAAATGCCAAAACTCGTGATTGTCTTAAATTATCTATCTGCTAAGATGAAATTTTAAAGTTAATAGATTTAGCAGTGAAACTTTTCTGGATTTATTCTGTCTGATATTGCCATACACTTTCACAGAGTCTATAGACATCACTTGGTAACAAGTTTTGATTTAAAAATTTTAACATCCTGAGTTAAAGTTACTTACATCTGATGAGCTTTGGAGCAGCTATGCTAGGGCAAAATTTGTCAGGCCAGTGGAATTCTCCAATCTCAGTCCAACAGATGCTTTTCCTTTCTCTTAGCTCCATCTAGCAGTGAGGCCAAGCACATACTCCTATAGGCATCCCCCTCCCCAAACACAGACACACAGAAACAGTACAAAACAGGCGCAGCCACACTTGAGCACCAACAGTACTCACATAAACATGAACAATTCTGATGATCTGGCCCTGTTTCTTCTTTCCAGCTTTTGAAAAAGTAGATTATCATAAGGCATGTAGAGGTCGGGATCTTAAAGATAATTTTGCACAGAAACACCAGCAGTTGAATTAGATGTCAATCAATGCATGTAATATGAGTTATGCTATGCTTTGCTAAACAGAATAGTGTTCCAACAATTAATGTTATGCTTACTGGCCATGATTCAGTTGTACAGAAAGTATTTAGTCTAAAACTTACAGGGAAAACATACATGATCATGGAAACAATCATGCTAATCTCCCTGTTGCTACAGGAACACCCATCTTTCACCATCCACAACTCAGTGCAGCAACACCAGGGAAATCCCAGGCTCCTGCAATTGTCCCAGGGATACTGTGGAGGAAAGGTGTTCTCTCCAGCCAACAGTCAGGTCCATAGATTGGTCTTTTCCTGGGTCTTTGAAAGAAATTCCCAGGCATGACGTGACACAGTCAGTGCTTATATTGGTAGTATCTGGTCTTACCATTATACCGGTTGGCCAGTTAGATATTTCCCCCTTTATCTTACCTGATTTTATCCAACAGCCATGAGTTTGTGGCACACCAGGCATTCTGCTGTTAGAGTTACAGTCAATCACGTTAAACTGTTATTTCTTTTCTACAAACCTTGTCTTAGAGCTCAAATTTATTTATTTTTCTCTCTCAGACATCAGATATCATGTGTATGCTCTCCAAGCAGAAGTTACTTTTTCACGTGTTAGTCTGAGTATCTGCACTTCCACTCTGTTGCCTTTCAAATAGAGCTCGTTGCCAGTGTGCAAAGAGCCAACTGCACACTCGGAGCCAAGACACCATTTACTGCAAGTCTGTGCAGAGATGGGTGCTAGCTGGTAGATCCACAAAGCTAGCTTGCCTCTTAACACATGCTAAAACAGTTTATATGCTTTGAACTATTGTTTTCAATTGCATTAGTCACTCTTTAATTCTCACTGGTTCTTACAAGTCTCATCTCTACCGAAAGGTACAGGTGTGTTGTTTTTGTTTTTTTTTTAACCAGGCTTGTTCTGTGGGGAGGCAACTTTGTTAGTAGGTATGATAAACGCAGTCATGATTCATGTCAAAAATAGAATGCACTGTGATAAGTGTAACTGTTGTACCCTGTGTAAATCTGGGACCTGTATCGCAGTTGTGGTGCATGGGCGCGTGTGGTTCTCCTTTGAGACAATGCGATGGCTTCCCCTTCCCCTGAGGCAATCGCTGCCTGGAAGAGCCCTCCAAAGGAGATAAGGAAAGCGAAACCATGCCAGGGAAGGCCCACCGAAGGAGACAAAGGCCTCGAGATTTGAGAAAGTGTGCCAAAGGCGAGCCAATAGGAGGAGGAGGTGGACCCTAACGGCCCAGTGGGGAAAGAGCAGGACGAACGTCCGGCGAGAAGAGATTGGTCAAGATCCGGGCATAAAAGACGCTGCTTTTAGGACTCAGGTGTGCGTGTGGTGGAACTAATTGAGTTCTCCGCGCACCCAGCGCTGGTTTTGCTTATTGTTTCTCAACCTAAATTGATTGAACCCAAAATAAATTTGTTTTAATTGTTATCGTTTATAACAGTAGGGGGCCTTCTTTGCTCAAGGGTGGATCTTTTAGTGTGCTACTTAGGGTAGTCCACGCGTAGCTGAAGTGATTTTCTGTTTGGTCTCATTAACCATTTGGTTCTCCTTGAGCTTATCTTGTTACTTCTTGGTTTATTGTATTTATGGTGCCTATCCCTTCTCCCAAGGCCGTGTTCCACCAACTGCCTGTAACATCCTCTGTCTTTCAGACTCTCTCCCGTTCTTCACTGTAGACATTCACATATTTGGACTAAATCTCAAGTTAAATAACAGACTGGCCTTCTATTAATCACATACCTGCAGGACGATCAACCACAATTCTATCCTGTAAGCTTTTAAGTGCTCTGTTACAGAGTACAGTTTGTTTTCCATATACATAATTTAAAGGAAGAAAGAAAGAAAGAAAAGGGAAAAAAAAAACCAAACCACAAAGCTTGGCAAAGGAAACATAATGTTTTCTGAAATATTAGCCAAGACAACCGTGAGACTATAGTCATAAGGAAATTACATGAATTAGTTTACGAGCAGCCATTTTTCTCTTGACTCTAAAGAGCATTTCTTTTACAATTAGCAAAAATTTCTGAAAGGCTGTCAATGTTGTTATTTTCCTAGGATAAAATTTTGTCTCTTGAAAGGCAAAAATGAGACTGTAAATGTATTTTATTGAAGCAGTTGTGTTATAAACAATAATACCATCTCATGTCTGTACTTTGTATTTCACAAAAAATACTTTATTGGTAGATTAAGAGAGAAGAGTGTGGGAGAAAAATACTTCAAACATACTTGCTTATCTTAATATTCTTCTACAAGTTTTTGAAATCTTACTTTCAAATTCAAGTACTGAGAAATGGGGTGGACGTTTATTTGCTAAGTGTCTGTCATAGCTATTCTGAAAGAAAACAGGAAAGCTGTGATTTCCGTGTACTGCTTCAGTTTTTTGAAGTGTCTTTACAGACTTCTGTGACCACAGCCCCCGTTCAGAGGCAGCAGTAATTGTTGAGTGCCTAGCTGCTGCTAACAAAGCAGCAAGAGCCAGTGTTCTGCTCTTAGTGAGGTATTTACATTTGCATGTTTTTCTTTGTCCTGAGAATATTGAAATTACAGCTTTATCAGAGCCAAAGAGCTGGTGTTTGTATTCCTTGAGCAAAATGACACGTTAACTGAGGAGAGGAAGCTAGGTATTCACAGCTTTCGTACCGATTTCTCCTCCTCTGCACAACTGATTACCACCCTTTTTCAAGCATGAGGTCTGTCATCCAGATTCTGGAGTGGAGAGTTCTTGCTGGGAAACTATTATTGTGACACCTGCAATGTCACAATGCTTTTGCATGGTGCGGTTTTCTAGGATGTTTTTTGTCTTTACTTTCTTTGGTAGGAACTTAGCTATTCTGAAAGCCAGGGGGAAGAGTTTTCTGTAAAAGAAACACATTTGTTCAGTGTATATCATAAAATTATGTGACTTCGTTTCTGTCGTGGAGTAAAACCTGATAAATTGTTTTACTTTTCTTGAGGAATGTCTATAAGCAGCACAAACATGGTAATTTATTAGTCTTAGTTATCAAGAAACCTTGCTGCACTTCAAAGGTAGTTCTTAGGTTTACTGGATTCTTTGTAGATCACCAAGCCAGAGTCAAAGTCTGAAATCTTGTATCCCAGCCTAAACTGAGTTCAGAGTAATGATTGCAACTTTAAGATGATAAAGTATTTTAGCAAACAAAAGGAGTAAAGGGAGTAGATTCATTGTGTAAGAAATGGTCCAGCAATTCGTGTTAATGGTCCAGCAATACGTGTCAATAGAGTGTTTAAAAGGTAAACAGTGGGACCTGGATCTAGGGGACAGGAGAGCAAAGGAGTTTCAAAATGACTGTTAACTGTCGCACCAGACGCTACACGTGTCTCTGACATCCAGCCAAGAGATTACCAAAGGAAGAAAAGGAAAGTGAAGGACGACTGGAGGACAAAGCCGGGAGGAAGACTGCCAGCCTTCAGCCCAAACGGCCCCCAGAGAGACCACTGAGAACTGACACGCATAAGCCAGTGGAAGGGGTCGAATTCCGGAAACTAATTGTCATAACCCTGCCTTACTTAGACGTAATTATGTGTTAGCTTAGGAACATAAAATAAAACAGCTGCCCGATGTAACGCGTGCACGTGTTAGGGGAGCCCTGACTCCCCACGCACCCAGCGCTGTTTACTTGCCTTTTATTAAATCATATAAAATTAAAAATTGACTCGGAATTTATAACAATTGCAATCTAATTATATTAATTTTATTATATATGGCACCACTATTCTGAGTCTTTTCAAACTACTTCATTTTGAATGTTCATCTAAAGTATGAAATTGAGGGGGAAACAGCGATGGATTTCATTTGTTTACTCTCTGCCATTAGAGGTGGAATTAATTCCCTTTGTGAAGTACGGAATTAGACTCTATCTCGAAAGTTATAAAGTAGGTATGTTTATTGCGCGCAGATGCACGGGGGATCGCTCCTCCACAAGCGTGCATGTCCAAAGTGACGAACCATCTCACATTCATACAATAAAACAAATGAATGTTCAATTGACGCCTATACATTATCCTTACGTAAACCCACATACTCTCGCTTCTTATGTTAATTTGCTTTTCAGTCTTTTGCCTGGAATGCGGTGGTCTTGCGGGTTTGCAGGCAATTCCTGTCCTTGTCGACCATCAGGTTTTCTTTAGCGAGGAGATCTCTAGATAACATTGGAATGTTTCTCATCATTTTTATAAATAGCCCCTTTGTTAGAGGAAGAAGAGTAGGTATTTCCTTAAAACTATATGGTTATGTGACCAATCACCATACCTACACTCCTTGAGCAGACATATACAATCACAATCGATGTTTATTGTCCCTATTTTGCACTATTTCTCCATATCATTTGATCATAACTTCTTTCCAGGTCACTGTAAGGGAACCTTCGTAGCAGCTGAAGTTTTGCACATTTTAAAGCCCAGTAACAGGGAACTGGAGAGTAAGAATAGAAGACAGTTGTATACCTCGATCTCAATTATTTGCAGAGCTTTGTCAAATAAAGGCATTTGTCTGTCCACTGCATCACCTCAGAATCTCTTATTAACTTATGTGCCAGTGTACTTGAAAACTTGCCGCAGAGAAAAATATGACTATGGAGAAAGGACTAGTGGAATATAGACACCAGAAATAAAAACACAGTAACAACAAAAGAACAGAGATCAAGGTGTTATAAAGTCACCTAAAAAGGAGTGAAAGTAATGAAAGAAGAGGTAAATTGGACTATAGCTGTTTGAAGGACAGGAAAGAGAGACAGTAAAATAAAACAAAACAAAGCACTACCTATGTGAGAGCTACCTAAAAGTGCAAAGATCAAGTACTGAACAATGCTATGGAAGAGGGGCATGTGCTAACAGAAAAAGATCAATTACTTGAACACGGCGATCTGTGAGATAAAGGCACTAATGGAAAGAAATTAACTCCTGGCATACTGCCATTCAGAAAGGAAAAAAGATGCTTACAAAAGAACTGGAGAGCCAAAGAACACACAGATTGTACAGTGTGGAGAAATGTAATGAACAATAATCACAAACAAAAATCTTCGGAAATATTTAAGAATGATACAAACCTAATTTTTTATCAGGGTGGTTTGTGCGAATGTATGTTATGTATATTGTATATATAGGCAGGAAAATGTAGGAAACCAGCTAACTGGCTGTGTAGTCTGCTTTTCTGTAACAAATGATCGTCAGTACTCACTTGCCATCAATAGGAGCCAATGTGGAATCAAAGAAGCAGTAATGATACTTTGATGCTTCTCCTCTGCTCTGACCATCAAGGTCTAGTTGGCTATGCCATATTTTGTGCAGAAAATATGCTTATGACAAAAACGTGTAAAATAGTAGGTGTTGTTCATGACGTATGAAAATTAAATCATTACAGTACATAATGGCTGTGTCCCAAAGAGTGTCAGGACTACATAAATATCTTTTGTTGCAAACCAAAATATTATAGCTTGTATAGCCCCTAACTGACAAGTAAGGCAGAACATGTGTAAAATACTACACTGGAGAACAGTTTTGTAGTGATGCTAAGCAAAAGATCGTTTTTCATCAATTAGTGATCCAAATAAGAGTTACTGTGAGTAGCTGCAGGTCTGTGCTGTGCTGGGTACAAAGCGTGGCCATCAGTGGTGCAGTGCACTGTGCACACCCACTGGCGACAGCATAAACTTGGCAGGCTGGTCCTAACCCAGGAGCCTACAGGCAGCTTCCATATGATTGATTCATGCTGACTCCTGAAATGCATACTGAACCGACACCCCCCCTCCACAGGGCACTTGGGAACTCCAGAACGCAAAGGGAAGGAAATGCATCTGCTTTGTGTGGCCTGTAAAACAGGTCTGTTTCGTGATACCTTTGTGACAGTGTAAGTGCATGCTAGTTGCAATGAAAAAGCACAGAAGACAGAATTGTTCAGATTCCACACAAGATTCAAAAGGAAACTTTTGGACAAAAAACAGAGATTGGCCGGGAATCTAAAACTGTTGCAGCACTGTAAAAAGAACCAAATAAACAAGGAAAAACCCCAGTTCCCCTCTACCACTAAAGACAGATAGACACGTGGCTGCTTGCATGGGCACTCTGCTACTGCTTATAATTTTGGGCATTGAGGTCAAATTATAGGTGAAAGACAATTTTGTTTAATTTATTGGAAAATAAGAAATCAGAAGGGAACAGAGATATGAAACAAACCCCATGTGCTCTTCATATCAGCTTTTGAGAAAAAGTTATCAATACCTCTTTAATTAGATGGTGATCACCATGTTGGGATTGTAAGAATAGTATCTAGAAACAGTGGGATGTAAAATTAGGCTTTATTGTATTTGTAGCAGTGAACAGTGTGATTAAGATTTTTTATAACTTTTTCCCTTTACATTGATCCTTTTTCTGTTTACTGATAGCTTTTTATCTTAAGAACTCCTTACAAAGAAATTGTACTCCTACCCAAGGCAATATGCAGTTCTATCACTTGCAATTCAGGGTTCTACTCTGCATTTAAGGCATTAAACAGCCCATTTTGTTGTGACTAAATATATTAAAAACATGTCTTTCAAATATGGAAAACAAGGCCTTTTTTTTATTTATTTATTATTTATTTTGCTTTGTTAATTGTTTGCATCATGGTGATGTCAACAGATTCCAGCAAAAGTATTAGTCTCCGTTTTGATTGTAAGTGGACATAGTAAGAGACAGTAATTCCAAACATCTTACAGAGACAACTAGTTGTTGCAAGAACATGTTAGACAACTGAAATGTTGTTTTATTAAATGTTTTGGCATTTCAGACTATGCTGAGCTCCCGAGGTGGCTGCCTGTGGAACCCAGAGCAAGGCTACTGACTTTGGTTATTGGAAGGCTGAATTATGCTCATGAGGTGCTGAATTTCCTCTGAATAATAATTAATGAACATAGAATTAGGTAGAGTAGAAACTTGGATGGAAGTATCTAAACCACAATATCATTCTGTTAACTACTGTATACCTTCCAGTGGAAATCTTTCTGCTGTTAAAAGTTCAGTTTGATCACACCAGAGATTTGTACTGCAGAGGTTAACCAGGTGTGTTGAATTTCTAGCTAAGGAACTGAGATGAAGCGGTTGAATGACCAACCCAGTGTCACAGAGGAAATCTTTCATCTTTAGGATAGATGAGATGTGGACACAAATTTTCAGATTTCCACAAAGGAATTTTGTCTCTAAATATCCCGATTTTCATTATTAAAATTGCAGTTTATATGCTACGGTTAAGGTCTATGTCTTCCAATGTAAAAGCCATCCCTTTTATTGTGAAATTAAGTAGAAATATATGCTGAAGGGTAATGGAAAAGCTCTTCAAGCATTCTATTCTTCCATCTATAAGTTAGTAGCTTAGAAAATAAAGTAAACAGCCAGTTTTGGCAATTTAGTTGGGTGTAATTTTCATAGTTCTGTTATTTCCTTGAAAAAGTGAAGATAGTGCTTTTAGGATTATCTACTGAGTTTTATTTATTACAACAATTATATAGAAATTCATGTATTCTGAAAAGAACATGTAGACACACTGGCTGAATATCAACAAGGTATTTCTGCAAATCTAGTTAGGTTTGGGTTTATTTTATCATATACTCTTGTATTCTTTCCCTCACTCCTGTCCCTCTTCCCTCAACTCTAGAGAACATAAGCTATAAAACATCAGTGTTAAAATATATATATAATTTTACTCAATATAGCATATTATTTAAGCACTAAATCACACCCAATTGCCATGCATGTATATTTATTATTCTAGGTAAGCTCTCACTTGAATTCTGAGAAATGAAAGCCTGTATTTCAATAACACTATTCTACAGTTGAAACAGAGCATCACATATACTGTAGGTTGTCATGAGGAAAAAGCTACTCGATGTACACAGTTTGAACCAAATTGGCATACAAGTAGTTTAGTGATTTGTTAAAAGCACATCATTAAACAGCAGTGAAGTATGCATTCAGGATCAATATGAGCAATGCACCAGATGAACCATAATACCAGAAAGTTACCAAAAGTTAATAAACACCTAAGCATTTATAAACATCCTTCTATAATTAATCCCAAAGCTCACAAATACTCACCTAGTCCTCCACACACACACACCCTCCACACTCCAGCAGTGTGTGCTACCAACAAATGTGCTTCCCCTGACACTACAGGTTGTACACCCTCTGTGGGTGTTCTTCATGTGTACTTCTGGTGCTTGCCACACCCCGCTGACCCACATGCCAGGGACAAATCCTTCCAGAATTTACAGCTGCACACCCAATGTGGTTTCCTACCTCCTACCCTGGTGCTGTCACCCCATGAGCTCATGGAATCTAGTGAGGAGGATGCTCAGCCTGGCCTGGGTAGTGGCAGTGATGCTGGTGGAGAGTCACCTGGCAGTGCCAAGCCATATTCCTGTTCCTGCTATTTCTACTCCAACACCTCTATCTACCAGTTACAAAAAAATCTTGCTTCTTTTACTAATGCTGGAAAGTTTTCTTTCAAAATTCTCTATGCAATTCCTCCGTTACTACTTAGCCCAGCTTATGGCCGCTTTCCTCTTTAGCATGACCAATTTTTTGGCAAATGCCCTCCAGACTGTAATGTGTATTTCTCACACATAAGCAGAGTGAACACTCACCTTACTAGGTGGTGGCATGCAAGCCATTTGCCAAGGGTTGGCTGTGCAGACACCCACACATATGCCTACCTTGGTTTTCCCAGTAGCATCAGGAAATGTTTTTGTCAGTGTAATTATGTTTTTTGTTTTTAAATGGAATTCTTAAATAACTGCCCAATTTCAGCTGTGTTAATTAGTCTCATCAGAAACAGTCCCTGATGAATCAGTACACAGGTACACAGGAGATTAAATCTTTATTTGTGACACACATGATTATTTTACTATAAACAATAGAACAGTTCAGAGCAATATGAAAACTCCAACAAAAGAACCACTAATCATCCTTAAAATATGAGTCATAATTTAACTCTACAAATCATTTGAATGTTAGACTCGGCACATAAATTGCTTCGTGACTGGAAAAAAATCCTAATTATTAAAGTTTACACTAATTTGAGACTGTTTGTAACAACAAACAATAAACCACTAGTTGCTAGAGGGGAATAAAGCAAATGCCATATAGGAAGATATTTGGATCTTATTCTGCTCCTAAAGTCAAAACTTCTGTGCAAAACACACCTGACTAACCCACATTTTTGTGGCCACTTAGGACAGGACTACGAGATAAACACGGATACTTAGCTATCACACATTTGCCAGCAGTCCAATGGGACTAGGTAGCTCTGAGCACTGTGCCGGAATGCACAGTTCATTCCCACAAGCTAGTATAGGTATATGTGAATTCACACGTATGCAATGGAGAATGATTTTATTCTTACCAATCTATAATGGGCCTCACTTTCACTTCCACCATGATAATGTAGTACTTTTGGGTAGTATAGTAAGCGACACAACTGACTTTTGCTGCACCTTTCTCTTCCCTTTGCTTTGGAGTTTTGGCATGAGTCTGCTTGCTTCACTGCTTGTAGGCAAGTACTCATAGCAGAGAAACCTCAATGCATCTTGCATTGCAAAAAAGGTTTAGTCCTTAAAACCATTCAATAATTCATTCAAAAGATTAATTCCAGAATCTAAGACTACTACTAAAAAAAAAAAAAAAAAGATCTTTCCTAAAGAAGACAATAAACAAATGCAGAATTCATCACAAGATAGAGCAAATGTTAGTCACAGTGTTGGCTGCGCTAAAGAATGAGTCCGAAATAGATGGTACATTATCATGTGTTTGCAATGGTGCATGAATGCTCCTAAAATTCCCCTTAGTAACTAAGCAAAGGAAACCACAGGATTGTTTTTTTATTATTATTTTGAATAGTTCTGTGCCTATTGTGCAAATGATCACCTGTGTACAATAGCCAGATTTCCAAGCACTGAACCATCTTGTTTCTTGGTCTTGTTTTCCCCTTCCTCAATGTTATTTCATGAGAAAACTCTTGGCTTTTAGCCCTCACAGCTGTTTGACAAAAATGGTTCTAATTTTATCAAAAGTAGGTGTACTTCTCACCTCACTGCAAAATACATAAGCTTTAAGCAAACCTAGACTCAGAGAACAGGAGGAAAGTTAGGGTTTTGCAGGTATTTACAAGTAATAGGCACCTCACATTGATTTGGACACACCAAAATAAATTGTATAAGAGGTGCAAACGTGGACTTCAGCAACATATCTATTAATCTATCACATATTATGTAAGAGGTGTAATATACTATAGAATATAAGTACAGATGATATATGTATCACAGAAGATGAATATTTATGAAAAACTAAACTGTGATCTTGCACTGTGGAAGCCATTGTTTCCTTAGACCTGCAGTTTTATGTGGAAGCATGTAGTCTGTGAACAAAACAGCTGTAAACATGATGGTGAGAATGATAGATTTTGTATGCAGAAATGGAAAATCTGAATGTGTGCTATCAGAGAATGAAACTCAGCAGCTTGCTACATTGAGAATTCAGACCAATGGACTAGAACATCTTCACTGTGTTCCAGGTACTTGTGACCCCTCATAGGTAAATGCAGAGCCAGGCTGAACCTTTGATCATGACCCCTGTGTTCAAATTGCTTAGCTGTTATTTTAGAACATTAATTGTTTTCTGTATTAAAAGCCTGTTTTTCACAAAATGAAAGCAGAGAGAACAGCTTTTACTACTTTCCTGCTCCAAAAAGTAATCTTACTAACTTTCTCTAATAACTGGTAATTATGATATGGAAATACGCTTTGCCAACAAAACATGCCACAGCTACAGAACTACTTGTAGTTTAATCTTTTTTTAATCTATGTAAAAGCGTGAAACCTTTTAACGGTATGGTTATTTTCTAAAGGTTTTTACTGCATGAAGGGCAAACTCCATAATGCAGCCTTTCCTTGCAACACATCCACATCCACACATTACTGTTCTTACAAGAACTTATCTTGCACCTTCCTAACCTGAGAACTGCCAAAGTGACCAGATTTAATTAACATATTAATCACCAGAATCCATTTATGTATGCAACTGTTGTTGTATTGAACCATAAAACATTTTTGAAAGACATATTCATACCAATGCCTATTTAAAAAAAACAAACAACACACAAATCCCCAGCAAATAAACAATAAACCCCACTTAAGAGAATCAATATATAGGTACTTACAATCTTATGCAAGTGAATGGCTAACATTCATAACCAGAGCCCTTTTGCCTAAGCTGGGGTCCAATAATTCGACCATTCCTGTATTTGTTCCTAGCCATGGATCAGAAATAGGTTTTTTATTAACAAGAATGCATGAAGTGGCCGTATTTCTTTTTAGATTATATGACAGTGTAGTTTTACCCTGTGCAAGCTTACCAGGAAAAATGCAGAAGTTAGGAGACTAACAGGAACCAAAATTCAGCAATCTACTGTCTACAGCACGAGGAACTGATGGACTACTGGTGAAAGTTTTTGCATTGTTCTGTCTATACCTTTCCAAGTGCCTACTTATTAGCAGAGTCAGTTTAAATCCATGCCATTTAACATTAGCATAGCAACTCCTGAGCTCCAGCAAAATTCCTGCACAGCACCTCACAACACGACAGCTTGTCTTCAGTTTTCTGCATATAGTGATGGGTAAAGGACGCAGAAAAATGCTGTAATGCTGATTTGGAAAACTAAGTAATGCCAGTAGCATGCCAAAGACATAAAAATTGGCTAAAAGCCCTATGGCTCATAGCCTACTTGGTTCACCTTCCCTAGGATAAATTTGTGAAGATAAAAGTATCTTCACCTTCAGTCTGCTTATCGTAGACCCTAAGCAGTCTGAGCGCCTAAATGAACCACTATGCAGTTAGCTACCATCCATACCAGTAAGAGTTTAGTAAGTAGGTATCCAATACTGCAACAACCAGGTGTTAAAAGACCTTAGGTTGGCCTTCCAGAATTCTGACATGAATGTAAAAGGAAATGTTACAGTAAATACACTGAAAAATTTTAAATCTTCTCCCCAGTCTTCCCCTCTGGAAGGGAGCTACATAGCATCCATGTATGATAAAGCAGGAAAAACCTTACTCTGAATTTGTCCCTTGAATTAATAGGCATCAAGGGAAAGGAGGTGACACCTATGAAATGTCTTGGACAATTTTTGCCCAGACAGCAGGTGTGTATACCTTGATATTTTTATTCTTTTTTTCAATGTAGATCTAAATTTTGGACTCACCAACCTTTCTTATAACTCTGGGGGCTCAAGAGTTTTAAAAGAAAATTTAGAACTGCAGATAGTTGCACATCTCTGAACAGTCGCTGTTCACTGAGAATTAAGAAAAATGCCAAGTATCACGGGACACGGGTGTGAGCCAGCAGCGCGTTGTACTCCAGCAAACTCGGTCAGTCACTTAGGAAATTGCCTCCTACAGGCAGTGCAGCTTCTCTGCCACCAAGCGTAGATGGCTGCTGCCCTAGGCAGACAGTCCTGCACATTTTCCCACTCCAGCATGTATAACAGATTGGATAGGTTACGTAGTTGTTACTCAAAAGTTGTAGCTGAAGCATTTTGACCGAGAAAGATTTTAAGGGTTACACTGAAATGCACAACAAAGTCTTCCAATCCTATTTCCTACAGAAATACTGTTTTATCAGTGAACACAGAAAAGTTAGTCACCATTATAGACCTTGTATAGTGTAAGAAATTCTGCATATTTTTATTTATATAGAGCTTTATATTAGTAAAGCCATCTACCACTTGGGAGAGCAGCAAAAGCTTTTGCCCATCTCAGCAGGAGCCAAAACGAATCGCTCCTTTCTTCTGCCTTTATCTAACTTCTAAAGTAAAACTGTTGATTATTGATAATCCCACTTGTGCTATCGGTTATTATACTTGACTTGTGTTTTCACTTGTTATCCTTTTGTCACTAAATCAGATCGTTTAGGTTTTAACAAATAAGACTCAAATGTATTTGCCTTCTACAAGACTTAGATGAAATTTTCTTGGTTAGATTTCAGCTGAAACACTTCATGGAAATACAGAGCAGCTGAGGTTGGAAGGGACCTCTGGAAGCCATCTGGTCTGCACACCCCCCCCCCCGCCCCCGGGCCCCGCTCAGTCAGGGCCACCTAGAGCCAGTTGCCCAGGAACATGTCTAGATGGGTTTTGAATATCTGTAAGGAGGGAGATGATACAATCACTCCGGGCCACCTGGGCCAGTGCTCTGTCACCCTCAGAGTAAAAAAGCATTTCCTGATGTTCAGATGAAACCTCCTGTGTTACACTTTGCAATCACTGCCTCTTGTCCTTGTTATTTCTGAAACCTAGATTGGAGAAAAACACATCTTATCTATGCTAAAGTTTCAGCGTTAGTACATGGACTTTGGTAGAAAGGCAACAGAAGTAAAACCAAGCCCCGAGATTCTGCACTTCCAGGTCAATAGATATCAGAAATATGGGGCTATATTTTTACCTGTAAAACTATGTCTAACTTCGCTAAAGTTAAAAACTTCAGCACATCACACATTGCATTATGTAAGCTGAAAAGCCAGAGTTATATTTTATTATTTGCTCCTTGCAAGTTAAGGTATTTTCCTTGAGAATATTCCTGTTATGAATGGGCGTACAGGAACAGGCCAGGATGAATGAAGCAAACCCCCGAACACGCCTGGTGTCGGTATTAGATGCTCAGGACCAGCTACTTTGCCCTGTGGGCATACTGCTACTGTGTCTTACTGCTTAATGTAGAAGTAGATAATGTACCTTCATATTTGCATATTTGTTTGTGGTGGGGTTTTTTTGTTTAAGAAGAAAAAGATCAAGTAACACAACATTTTTCACCTTGTCTGTGTAGCTGGCTGAGGCAAGTGATAAGCAAAGGAGGTACAAACACTCTTGCCCTTTTTCCTCTCTGCATGTGTGTAATTAGTTTATCAGACTTTCCCAGTACCTGTAAATAGTAATTCTCCCACAGGTGGTGTATCACAGAGCACATCAGAACCCCAAACAAACAAAAATTTCTTTTGTTCTCCCATCTTTAGGGATCTTTACCAAAGACCATTGTAGGGAACAAGAGACTCTATTTCCACTGCCTTTGGTATAGTAGATCTGTGATTAAAAGAAAACACATTTAGCTGAATACAGTACAATTCCAAAGCTCCCTGGGGATCAATAGGTGAGACTATGGGTTATGCTGATGTTTATATAATACTTAAATTAACTTCTCAGGCAACACATCACTAAGAAAAACCCCTGAAGTATTAAGATACTTTTTAAAAGACCTGTTGCTTCAATGACCTTTTTTTTTTTTTTCCATATCTTTGCACATCTTTTCAATAAATCAAAGGAATGTCTAGGAATCTAATCAGCGGCAATAAAAGGAAATATTTTCATTTGAAATGTGAATGTATGAAGGACATTAAGTCTTTGTTTTCCAGGGGGAGTGACTTTGGTCTGTAACTTTAAATTTGACTTAGCAGTAGCTTTTTTTGGTGGAAAGAACAAAGGAGATTATGCATTTAAACTCAAAGAAGTAGCATATTTTTTTGCAGGAGTGAAATGCATATTGAAATTAGATAGTTTTAAAAGATAAAAACTAATCCTAAGAACTTTTAATAAAAAGTTTTAATTAATTTCTTTTATTTGGATTTTTCTATCAGCACATTAGAAATGTATTTCTCTCAAAAGCTGACTTTTGCATACTTAGAGAAGTAAAATGAGCTTTTCACTAAGAAAACATGGACTTTTTTCTGAAATTAAGAATCTGTCACTGGTCAGCATATTCCTGTATATTACAATTTGCTCATTCATATTAAAAATGTAATATAATTGTAGAGTAATATCAGCCCACAAGCATTGCCTAATATAATTTAAGCTGGTGGGACATTGCACCCACTATTACTCCCTTTTCCTGGAAATCACTCTACTTTACAAGGCTAAATAGAAAAAGGACTTAGGCCTTTATCAGCATCATAGTGGATAAGCATTGTCTGAGCCTCTCGTCTGCTATAAGAAGCAGAGATGATTTCTAGATGTTTCATCTTTCTGAGATATGGTACTATTTAAAAAAAATAATTGTATACTGAGTTGCATAAGCAGCTCAGAAGAATGAAAATGCCTTGATAATTTGAAGGGAGAAATAAAGAGAATAGAAAAACTGCTATCCCTTTGTAAATACAGGATCACAACAACATGTAAAAGGTATTCATCTTATCTACAGCCTAAGAGAAGGAATGCTTATTTTCAGATATCTATTTTCAACTAAGAAATCACCTTGAAATTTTTGGACTGTTCACATTTTAAAAGAAGGAACATTCTGTACTATCAAAGAAAAAATTACTGTCTTTTAACTTTCATGCTTCGCAGCCTTTAAAATCAAGGGCAAGATTATATTTTGCTGTAGTGATTTTAGTTCAGTAATCTAATAAAACATGATTCCTTAGTGCATGGAATGAGGAATTTATTTCACTGTCCTCATAAACCAGCAATTTTGTAAAACTTGCTTGTGTATAGACAGAAACTGTAGTTTCAACTAAGCACAAGCATATATATTAATAAATTATTTGAAATTCACGTGATACTAAGTGACGAGAACCTACTTTCAAGAAAGGAGGATTCATATAACTTCATTTCAGTACTAGTGCAGGTTGGAGCAGGGTAGCAGGTGTGCCCATAACCTCACCTAGTCAGACAGCACGGCAGCAAAAGCATCTGAAATCCAGGCTAGTCAGAGTGAAGATGCCTCCTAGTCTTATCTAAATGGTCTAAAAAACAGCTAGAAATCAAAAAGGTATCTGCTAATTAGGATGTCTAGTTAGACTGTGATACAGTTATGATAAACATCACAGATTGCCATTTATATTTACATTTTATATAATTCATCAATGTATTAACTACTGAAGGAAAGAGAATGCAAAGCCAGGATTCCTCACTCCTGGTGCAGTTTTGTACACAATAGACTTTAGAGTTCTACATTTAAATCCATGAAAATATGTATGACTCTGACCCCACAACAGCCAAGCTTGAACAAGAGGAAAGCAGGTGACAGTGGTCTCTGTTTTAAAATGCCAGGCTCAAAATGGCAGCCTCTGGAGAACTGCTTCTGAAGTTCAGACGTTCATGGGACTGGGCAGATAGCTGAGTAGTAATTCATGAAAGGTCATAAAACCCCAGCAGCTTACTCTAGGGGCTCCTGAAAGGGTCTGCAATGTGAACTGTTTATGAAAAAAGGACATCGTTATTGCAAGGTTAAGCAGAGCACCTCTTCTAGAGTTTATACATACACTGTATCTCTTCTGGAAGACCTTCCATCTTCGTAACTTCATTGAGAATCTCTGACACCAACATACCAACATATGAAAGATCCAGTCATAAGGCCGTAGGTATGTTTATTGCGTGCAGATGCACGGGGGATCGCTCCTCCACAAGCGTGCATGCCCGAAGTGACGAACCATCTCACATTCATACAATAAAACAAATGAATGTTCAATTAACGCCTATACATATTCATTACCTAAACCCCGCTTCGTATGTTAATTAGCTTATCAGTCCTTTGCCTGGAATGTGGTGGTCTTGCAGGTCTGTAGGTGATTCATGTTCTTGTGACCACCCGATCTTCTTCAGCGAGGAGACTTAGCACTCCCTCCCTCTAGACAGCCTTGGAATGTCTCTCATCCTGTTCTCATTCTTTTTTAAATAGCCCCTTTGTTAGAGGAAGAAGGGCAGGTGTCTCCTCAGAGCTGTGTGCCTATGTGACCAGACACCGCACCCATGACCAGTCACCATACCCACATTCCCGAGCAGACATATACAATCACAGTCGGTGTCCATTGTCCCCATTTCACACTATTTCTCCATATCAACAGATACACACATGCACCCTGGCTCCCAGCACACTTTCCCTTCTCACCGGCTGGTCTAGTCTGACGTTTGCTGGCCATTGCGTGCTTGCACTAGCTCCAGTTGTTGGCACCGCACGTGCGTGGGTCTCTGATCTGATGTCCTACCCCACTCAGACAGTATGTCTGTTCCTCTGAACACTGTTCTCAGCCTGCTGCTCTGCTCCTCTGCTCCTCTGGGCTTGTCAAGATGGGCCTTTGATAGGCTGGCCAGTCTCCTGTGGTGGGAGTAGCAGGGGCAGGGTACTACTTGGGTTGTCTGTCTGTTGTTCTTTGCATGTGCAGACAAGCTCTTTATCACTCCAGCTCATGCTCAGAACCAAGATCTAGTTAAACTTGTCTGAACACCTAAACATTGAACAAAAGAGCCGCCCTTGTGCTAAGCTCCACTGGATTCAGGTTGCTCAATGTTTCGGCCCTCCACTGTGCCCATGCATGGCAAGTAATACCTACCTTGAATCACCTCTCTACAGTGTTATAAATAAGCACAAGGTGACTTTGTGCTCCCAGCAGAGTAGGGAGGACCACCAGGGGTTAACAAAGTTTCTGTTGGGTGCTGTAGGTTCTTATTCACCTTCATTGTGTATGGGAGCGAGGGGTGGAAAGTCTTCCTGATACTATGAAAGATGAGTCTTCGTATTCTCAAGAGATGTAAAATCCTTCATGTCTTAGAACATCAAAGGGGGACATACCTTCAGGCATGAAACATCAGGAAATAACACTTCCTAAGTGTCCTCACAGGGTTCACTTCAGCACTGCTTCAAAATATATAGCCTTGCCTCTGACCAACACTGTAGATTTGGGCTGCCCAAAAATCCCTTATACCAGGCTGCTGATGCCATGATACAGCTTTGACATGGCATCTACACTTAGAGAGAAACATGTAGACGACCCATAGCTTGGCTACTGCTGGTATTTTGAACTCATGTGTCTAGGTTGCTAATGATCTCAAATTAAGCAAGGTGGACTTGGGCCTTATTTTTTTACTGGATGCCTACACAGATACTCCTTCTCTTCTGTTTTACTGTCTTAGCTTTCTTCAAAGCCCTGGACAGCAATGCTAATGATGTGTTTGTAAAGTAAGATGCTTATCTCAGCAGCAGTTCAGGGTGTTGACAGCAATTTATGAGACAACATTGATTGTTTTCCTGATGAAAGCAGCACTATACTACTTTCCAGAAGCATATCTGGCTACTTCCATGCAGTTAGCAATGAACAGAGCCCCTCTCTCTTTGAGACCTTATTTTAGCAAAACCCATGACTGCTGATTGAGTGATGACTTTCCATTCCTGAGTCTTAAGCAGCATGACAGGACGTTCAATAATCTTATCTTGTATACCCAAGCTCCAAGGGATTGAAGTGTCCTAGATTAGCATTGTGCATTAAACCAAATATTTTCAGGGCCATTGTACCTATATCGTCACGAACAATACGCTGAAAAAGTAGTCCTAACAATCTCGAGAGGACAAGTAATGCAAATTTGTGAGTTTGGAATAAAAATGTGTGAGTATACATTTCCATGGAAATTGGTGAAGGGAAACACCCAAACCTTGTTTGTAACTCGTTCCAAAAAGGATGTCCAATTCCAAAAGTAACTCTAGTAGACTAGTTGAAGAAGATATTTGGTCATAATCAGTATGGATTTCAGTGTGTAGAACAGTAGGAACCAGATCGTTGTGAGGACAGACCTTAGAATACTTTACCTTTCCTTGGTTTTTGTAACAGATGATGAACAGCTGAATGATAATGTAGTGAAAAAATCCCTAGAGGAAAACCAGTCTGTAACACAGCACATAACCTTCAGTATGCAGGAACTACACCCCAACCCAAGCTAGACGGGAAAAAGATGCAAATCTTTCAACAACATACTAAGGAGTTTAAAGTTTTTAAAGTTTTAAGATTCCCACTACTGTAGTATCAAAGTCTGGTGAAACAAAGGAAAATTACCTTTGTAGTAACTGTCCTTTCTTTTCTCATTCCTAATGTTCACATAAAATTTGTCGCTTGTGGCTTGTTCAAATTAAAAGCATCAATTTTTTCAGAACCAAATATGTAATTTTCCAACATGATTTTTGTAAATTCTTTATTAGAAGAAATATATTATACACATTTTCATTCTTAGGCATATTTCAGAGATCTAAGTTGAAGAATGTTCAATTCATGTTTGACCTAATTTTTTTGGCTCCTTTTGCAAAGTCCATGTAATTATTGCAGTTCTTTTTTTGAAGAAATTCAATATTTTTACAACATCCACGTAAAAATAATGATAAATAAACAGTGTTCTATTTGTGATTTATAATAAATGGAAGTACAACAAATGTTAGAGGGCAAGTGTTTAGAATAAAAACAAGATTTAACTTCCAAAGAGATTAAATAGTTTGCCTGTGTTATGTATAGCATATATATATGTAAGATGAACACATTCCACACCAAATAAACTCTCTAAATTAATACTCTTTTTCATTTAAAAGCAAGTAGTTAAAATATAATGGTTAACAGAATTGAATGCTTAGATATACAGGTTTTCATCTGGTTATTTGAAAGTGACTAAGTTTATAGAGCAGAAAATTGAGTGTTTGAAAATTTCTTTAATACATGCATTTTTCTTTGTGCTTATGAAGGATATTGTCTTTATGGGTGAGAAGTATTTACCTGCTTTTTCATAGTCTATGAGATATTGTGCCTGGGAGACAATGGCAATCACTGAAATAAACCACTCTGAAAGTATGTTAAACCTTTCTCAAAGGGAAAAGTTTACGTGAGATGGTTTTCTCTTAAGTGTGGGGTGGGGATTTTTTGAGGTGTTTTGCTGCTATCTGTATTGTAGCTTGGACACAAATTCATCTCAGAGGGCTCTCAGCTGAAGTCTTACTTCATATCACAGAATCACAGAACAGTCAGGGTTGGACGGCACCTCTGGAGATCATTTAGCCCAACCCCCTGCTTCAGCAGGGTCACCTGGAGCAGGTTGCACAGAATCATGTCCAGGTGGGGTTTGAGTGTCTCCAGAGAAGGAGACTGCCCAGCCTCCCTGGGCAGCCTGTCCCACAGCTCTGACACCCTCAAAGTAAAGTTTTCCCTCCTATTCAGATGGAACCTCCTGCGTTGCAGTTTGTGCCCGTTGCCCCTTGTCCTGTCACTGGGCACCACTGAAAAAAGCCTGGCCCCATCCTCCTGGCACTCGCTCTTAAGATATTTGTCTACATCAATAAGATCTCCTGTCAGTCTTCTCCAGGCTGAACAGCCCCAGCTCCCTCAGCCTTTCCTCAGCAGGGAGATGCTCCAGCCCCCTCCTCATCTTTGTAGCCCTCCGCTGGACCCTCCCCAGCAGTTCCCTGTCTCTCTGGAACTGGGGAGCCCAGCACTGGACACATCGCTCCAGATGTGGCCTCATCAGGGCAGAGCAGAGGGGGAGGATCACATCCCTCGACCTGCTGGCCACGCTCCTCCTAATGCCCCCCAGGGTCCCACTGGCCCCTTGGCCACAAGGGCACGCTGCTGGCTCCCGGGCAGCTTGCTGTCCCCCAGGACTCCAAGGTCCTTCTCCTTGAAGCGTAGCTTAAATGCATGGTACTGAAGTCTGTGATAGCAAAATTTGGGCAGGAGAAAGCTCAACTCCTGTTGTGAAGGATATCCACATTCTCTTTTGGGGACTGGTGAAACTGATTGTATCATTATCTGGATGTGTATTAGGGAATTAGCCATTGCTGTGACGGGAGTGTTTAGAAGACTGACAAATTAGGCCAGTTTTAAATTGTGAAATAAAACATTACTGAATTCATTCATTAACAGCAGACTTCTTTTTCATGGTCAATACCTGCACAATATCAATCTTCATAATTACATATAGAAGACTGTTACTTTTCAAAAAATGACATTTGAAATAGCTGTGAACATACAATACCACAAAATCGATGCCATACTGTTAGTGTTGATGGCTGTGGTCCACACTGTCTCTTGGTCACAGTGGTCAAGGCATTCTGCTGAAAAACATGTTGGTGAGAGACGCTGGAGCCCATGCAGACTTTTCTTCCTTCTCTCTCTCTGCTTGGTTATGTCTGGTGACGCTATGTTATTTCTTCCTTCACCAGAACAGGAGTCCCCTCTCCTCCTAATACTTCTTATCTTTTCTTTTGTCTTGTCAGTCTTCCTTCTGTGTGTCTGGGTGGATGTTCTGCCTGTTGGCAGTCCCTTGTGCTCACCTTGTCCTTTGCTGGCAACTTCTGCTACTGGGATGCCTCCATATGCAGCTATGTCTGTCTTTGTCCTGTCAGTGTTCACATTGCTTGCATACTTAGGTAAAACTGCACCTGGTGATACACTCAAGTTACCTGTTGTGAGTTACACCATTTTAGAGGAGTCAAAAGGCCTCTTTTTTTGGCTACAGGACCCTTAGATTTTTGGGCACAGTTAATGTTTCAGTTCATTGAACAGATTTTACCCAGTTCACCCATCTATGTTGCTTAAGTAAACTTACAACTTTTTTAAAGCACTGACTAGAGATGTATTCTAGGGGTGAAACAGAATCAGTGCATTTCAGTAAGGCCTATAAGCAAAGTGTTATGAAAGTGCTTTAAATCCTTTCTATATTAGTTTATAAAACTGTTTTGTAACATAAATCAGAATTTGGCAGCATTAGTTTTTCTAGAGGCCAACCTGCTGCAAGACCAGGACGTTCTTAGACTTGTTTTCAACAAATACTACCAAATAACAGTATCTGTCATAATCTCAGAAATGGAAATACGCAAAGATGTGTCATTGGAAAAAAGACTTGAATCAAAGATAATTCAGGCATGAGATAAATACATTCTTAAAGATGATTTAAGTAACTGAAAATAAATCTTTTCACAAAGTAAATATTCGTGTAGTAAGAATAATAACAGCTAATGGTTAAACACGTAGCTTTCCATTCTAACAGTCTTCATCCTCATAAGTTGTAAGGCTGGCTGATATTTTTGAACACTCAGCATACAAAACCAAAAGAAAGTCTTTTTGTTAGGAACCCTGCTTACAAAGCAGATTTATGTACCAAAATATCTTGACCTTTTACTGTAAAGATTTGTTTTGACTCCAGCTTTAAAAGAAGTGACTGAAAGTCTTTCTGAAGTAGTAATTATGAAAGGTCAGAGAAAAGTAGCTTAAAAGGTGACTAGCCAACAGTTGATCGGGCATTTAAAAATGGAGGTTCAGTGGGAGATAGAGTAGGTGTCTATTTTGGTGGTAGTCTTGTGAAGTTACATAGGTAATTGACTTTTCTTTGTATTGAAAAATTCATTTCTAGACAACTGACAGCAAGAGTGATTTCTACATGAACTTAGAAGATATGAGCTTGAAAAACTATACAGTTACAAATACTTTAAAACTTTTAAAAAAACCTTTATAAACTGTGTTCTCAAGATGGATTGCTTGTCTCTTGCAAGTTCTACAGGAAGAGAATACTATATGACCTTGCTGTAAATCATATTAAAATATACTTATCCTTTAAAAAAATATTGGAGCTTACTGAAAATATATCTATATTATAAATTAGCAAATAACTTCATAAAAGTGATTTATTTTTTTTTCTTTTAAGCATGTGGTGCTTTATTTCTTTTAAAATCCTTATTAGAGATTCTTTATATAAAGTGCTGCAATATATAGTGTGAACCTGTTTTAAAAGAAATAAATTTCAGTTAACATGCATCTCACAAACACAGGTACCAAGAATACTTCTTGGCATTGTACATCAAGATAATTTTATTGGTCTGTTAACTAGGAGGTACCAAATGGCATCTGTATTAGCACCTTGCAATTTTCAGTTATAATGAAAGATGGTTTGCATCATCATTTTTCTGGGTGGTTGCCTTAAGTTCACAGTTACCTTTGTTTCATCTTAATATGGTAGTATCAACAGCTTATAACCATAAAAATTATCTTTATTGACTTTTTTTTTGTTATATGGGTGTGTGCTATATGTTATTAGATATTTTACTATTCCCCTCCCTCCAGATCTAAGCTGTCAAAAAAGGTGTGGGTGTTTGGTTGTTGGGGTTTTTTTAATGTAAAACTTACCCATTCATTTCTACCTTGATAAGCATTCATAGGATAGTACGTGACCTTTCTTTAGAAACCTATATGAATACAGTTTTCCTATACAATTACATTCATTTATACACAGAAGCAGTTCCTATGCTATAAATTTGGTAACACAACTTATAAACGAAATCAACAGGTTGGATGTGATTGTTTAAGACACAATAAGATTGTATTCTTTTAAATTGTGTACCATTTTTTTAATGTGAAATTTATAGTTGTCACGTAGTAAGAAATCTGGTGGGGTTTATAGGACATTTATGTGATTTGGAAATAGCTATTTTATTTGACCTTTGTCAAGTCATTTAATTGCTTTGATATTCTATTTCTTGTAAATCACATGAAGGTACTAAGATTTCCTTTATTCCATCCTTTATGAGCTTTGTCATTTTGAAAAAATACTGTTGCTTCTAATGTATTTAATCACCTTAGATCTCAAATTCTGCTAGAATCTGTAAAAACCTGATTACAGAACTAATAATGTTAGAAATATTTAAAATAGCTCTTACTCACTAAGGATAGAAAAATAAGGTAAAACAGATATTTAGTTCCTCCAGTAGAACAGAGAAAATTGTAGAAAGGGATGCAATATTTTTCAGATCAAAATTAGATGTCACCTTTTCATAAGCAGACTTTGTCATTGGTTCTGGGATAAGCGCACCAAAAATAAGATATTTTTTCTTACTACTGCTACCTGCTTGATTGCCATATATCATCTGTGGAAGCTGTTGGTTTTGGTTTTGTTTTAGACAAATTGATTGATCATTAACTAAGAGTTTTTCTTAAATAGAAGACACTCAGTGTATACATTCCAATTGTATAAAGTCATTCTGGTAGAACTAGTTTTAAGCAAAGGAGGAACTCCAGTGCATGGCAGTAGAAGCCTTAATGGGAAACCTTTTAGATGAAATCTCAGTTATGCATACTGTAGTTTTAAAAGATGCTATTTCTTTGCCACTTTCTTCTCCTTTTTTTTTTTTTTTTATTATTATTATTTCTATGTAGTGTGTTTGCATGGCAAGGTTTTGATAGCAGGGGTGGCTACAGCAGCAGCTTTTGTGAGAAGATGCCAGAACCTTCCCCCGTGTCCAATGGAGCCAATGCCAGCTGGCTCCCAGATGGACCCACTGCTGGCCAAGGCCTGAGCTAATCAGCGATGGTGGTAGCCCTCTGGGATAGCATATTAAAAAGGAAATAAAAAAAGATAAGCACTCCAGATGTGGCCTCACCAGGGCAGAGCAGAGGGGTACGACCTGCTGGCCATGGTCCTCTTGATGCCCCCCAGGCTCCCACTGGCCTCCTTGGCCACAAGGACACGCTGCTGGCTCCCGGGCAGCTTGCTGTCCACCAAGGACTCCCCGGTCCTTCTCCGCAGAGCTGCTTTTCAGCAGCTCAGCCCCTTGCCTGTACTGGTGCATGGGGTTATTCCTCCTTAGGTGCAGGACCTGACACTTGCCTTCGTTGAACTTCATTAGACTCCTTTTCACCCAAGTCAGGCTTTTCCAGGTCTCACTGAATGGTAGCACAGCCTCCTGTTGTATCAGCCACTTCTCTGATATTTGTTTTGTATCAGGAAAGTTATACATAATCTTCAAGTGATATATTTTACATAAGATATTTTTTCTGGGGAAATGGCAAAAATAACCATGATCATTAGTGAATTCAGTGGGCAGAGTATTTTTCCCACAATACTCATGTCAGAAATGTTAAAAAATAACAGAATAATCTCTAATTAGTTTTAAAGATGACAGATTTAGGTGGCAAACAGTCTATTCCAAAGAAACCAGGTATGTTCTGTTTCTTTTCCTCATTTTAAAATTAAGAAACCGTAAAGGATTTCCTGATCTTGTAGGGCCTCACAGTATTACTACATAGACTTGCTAGTAAGGATAAATAGCAGTCATGTTACTGAACTCCAGATTGGAGAGATCTCTTACGTGCTACAGCAGAATTCAAAAAACTTACCAGAAATTGTCCATAGACCTGCAGCTTGTGTTTGTGGTTGATAGGTGATGAGATTCTGTTGCTGTCGCCAAAATTGGAATACTGATTTTTTTCTATGTAATCATTGGGAAGGAAGGGAGAAAAGCCAAAAATGCAGGATGGGGGTGAGAGGAGAGAGTAAAGGCTTCCCACAGGTAAAGAACGAGGGTATCTGTATATTTGCATCTGCAACACACCAAAAAATGGTACTTGGTTATGTATTTGCACACTCACTACCATTATACTCCTGCCTGAATTATTATTGCCTCTAAACTCCGACTCACATGAGCTGTAAGAGCTGACATTAATTTCTGTTAGTTCACACCAAAATGTGTGAAGAAAGAAAACTTAGCTCCTTCCATATCAACATAACTTATGAGCCCTTACCTGAATGTGAATTATGGAGAATGACTTCTGATTTCCAAAGCTACAGATTAAGCTACCAACATATAGCAGGGGGAAATTCAGACTTGGAAAGTTTCTGTCAATCACAGCAACAAAAGTCTTAACAAGAACAGGCCTGGAAGCTCTTATTGGCCTGATTGTTCTTCAGCAGTTCCTACTAGAATCAAAGCTATATCTAAGTTTCTCAAAATTAATGTTATATGCACAATTTATGTGATTCTAAAATGAAAATGTTGACGTGACTAGGCACCAAGTCAGAAGTATCTGAGAGACAAGAAGTTTCAGTATTATGCAGATCTGTATATAACATATGCTGTGTTATAGGAAAAGCAGTAGTAAACAGTAAATACACTTTTTTCCCCTGAGATTCCCCTAAATTTGCAGGAAGTTTAATGACTTTACCATAGTGAGGTTTAGCTCAGTTATAAAGTATGAGCTCATATTTGTATCTGCCCATACTATACAGCTCATTAAAGCCGAAAGGATCCCACTTACTACATGATTAAATGCATTCTTGATCAGAGCAGCAATTATTGAATACATCTTTTTGAATTATCAGCGATACTGAGGAAGACAATTGTTCTTCTTTTTGCCCAGTGGTTAACATCGGACCATTTCTCACATACCCTGCCAACAAAGTCACAGATATAAAGCATCATCAAATCCAGTTAAACAACTCATTCTCTTTCAGGGAAAAAAATTAATCAGACGAGAGGACACTCTGATTTCATCTATTTCTTTCTCATTGCAGAAATGTATGGGAATTAATTTAGCATTCTCTAACTCATTGCTGTCCTATGCAGTTTCATATTAAACATTAAGAAATCACTGTCACCAGAGATGGTAATTTTTGTTTCTAGAGTATACTCTAACCCCAAAAGTTCTCAGTAATAGCGATAAGATTGGTATGTATATACCTTACCTGAGCAACTTCCTTAGCCATTTCATTGTCTACAACAGCAAACCACCATGACATTAACAGTATGTCATCGACTTACACAAACTACTTCAGTGTCTAGCCTGAATCTCTCACACTGCTTCTCTCTGCAGTTTCTCCACTTTTCTATGTAGCAGTAAGATCCTGCTGTAATTCTGTGCTGACACACAGTGTGACATTGGTATAATAAACGTGCAAGGTGAGGTGTGAATGTTACAATTCATTTGAATACAACCATCAGTTGTTGGATAGCTGTTATGGTTGAGGAACAAGATTGTTTTATGTGAGATGCATATAACTAAGCTTATTTTTTAGTTGGGGCTTCTCTTACAGCTGGTTGAAAAACAATTTTAAAAAAATATTAAAAAAAAAAGAAGAGGAAACTTCACTATAGCAGTACCACAGTGACAGCATATTTGTCAGAAAATACTATGTACTGGCATGCAGGGGCTTTTATTAAATGTGTGTTTCTCATCTGTCTTTGTAGACAAAATACCAGAAATTGGTAGAATACAAAAGAATATTTTAAAAGTCCCTTTTTTTCCTATTCTTTCATTCATCTGTCATTTTTTTAACTGGGTAGAGTATCTTAGATATTCCTAGTTGAAATGTTTGAAATTTATTTACTTTCCAATATAGATGGGATTTTTTTGTCAGTTTTAGTGCTTCAAATAAGTTCTCTTTGCCCTTCAGGCTAAAAGTTTAATATTTAACAGGCTACTCTAAAAAGCCAAACAAAACCAACCAAAAATGCAGTTAAGCTCATCTTTTTAAAACCAGTCAAAGTGGGAAGTGATTGTTTACTGACACACTAAATGGGAAAAAAAGAAAAAAAAAAAACAACAAACAAACAAAAAACCACAAGCAAGCATTTCTACAGTATATAAGTCCTCAAATTTCCTTTGTTCAGACCTTCGAACGCACTTTTTCAGAAGAAAAAGCAATTATACTGGAAGCACTTTCTTTTTATTTCTTTCTTTTTGAAATCTTGGCATTCTGACTTCTGGAATATACTATATATGCCTTTCATGTCTGAGTTATATAATACAACTTAGTTACAGGCATGCAGTGTTTTGGTCTATTTAAATATAACTGTTTCCCTGAAAGGCAACTGCATCTTTTTATAGCAGTATGTCCAAAAGTGAAAGCTATTTCAAGACCTCATATCAAAAGCAATACCAAGACCCTGAATTCTAGGAGAGTGAACTTTCAGTTAAGGAATTAGCAGATGGGAGCCCCTGGGGAACTGCCTTCAGGGGTAAAGGAGCAGAACTGCAGCTGTCAGTTCTTTATGGACATTTTTCTTAAAGCACAAGACCTCTTAATTCCCATGTGTAAAAAATCAGGCAAGGAAGGCATGAGACCAGCATGTCTCCTGGTCAAACTAAAATTCAGGAGCAAAAGTGCTTAGGCAGTGGAACCAAGGACACATATCCTGGGAGGAATACAGGGACACTACCCAGGCGTGTAAGGATGGTGTCAAGAAAGGTAAGGAAAGGTTACAGATTGATTGAGCAAGGAATGTGAAAAATAATAACAAAGGCTTCTACACGTATGCTGGTCAGAAAAGGAAGATGAAAGAAAATGTACCCAATGGTACCCAAAGGACACCAAGCCAAGTGATGCAGTCTGTTTGCTAGAGGGAAGGGATGCCATCCAGAGGGACTTGAGGAGTGGACCCATGTGGAGCTAATGAAGTTCAACAAGTGCAAGGTCCTGCATATCTGTCAGGGCAATCTCTAATATCAGTACAGACTGGGGAATGAATGGATTGAGAGCAGCCCTGCGGAGAAGGACTTGGGGATACTAGTGGATGAAAACCAGGACATGAGCCAGGGCTGTGTACTTGCAGCCCAGAAAGCCAACCATGTTCTGGGCTGCATTAAAAGCAGTGTGGCCAGCAAGTCAAGGGAGGTGATCCTCTCCCTCTCTCCCCTCTGCTCTTCTGAGACTCACCTGGAGCACTGCATCCAGCCCTGGGGACCCCAGTAAAAGAGAGACATTGGCCTGTTAGAGTGGGTCCAGAGGAGGGCCACAGAAATGGTCAGGGGGCTGTAAAACCTCTCCTGTGAAGAAAAGCTGAGAGAGTTCAGGGTTTCAGCCTGAAGAGAAGGCTCCAAGGATGTCTTATCGTATATAAAGCAGGCTTCTAAGAAAGACAGAGAAAGACTTTTTGCTGGGGCCTGTAGTGTTTTTACTCATACAAATGGGTTTTCTCATTTTTTTTTTAAGACGGTTTAGGCTGTGCTTTTGAACTATTCTGTATTAGGAAAAACTAAACCAATATTAAGGTACTACTTTATATAAGTCTGATGGGTGGTAAAAAGATATTCAATTCATCAATAAAACTGTGAAAAGATATTCAATTAATATTTCTATTACTTTTTCCTAGTCATGTAACAGAGGAATGGCTTTCACTAGCTTTGCTAATATTTTCTGGAAATATGTTAGAGGATTTCTTACACTCTAAAAAGTCTTTATTCTATGCCTTTTTTTCCAGAAATAACATACTGTTTCTTCAGCCTTATTGACTTAACCACTGCATGTCTTTCCTTACTTTCTGTGCACTTCTCATCTGTACATGAGGTTAAATTAGTGGAAGTTGGAAACATTATAACTACAGGAAAGGATGGAAAAATGCTCAGCATTTTTTTCTTCCACTGGATTTTTTTGTAAGAAACAAGGTAGCAAAAACTGCTTTATGACAAATAAGGGTTGTGCATCTTGACACACAGGATTGAACATTTTCACATAGATGTAAAGACTTACAGATTTGCTAGACTAGAAAGTAAATTAAGATTTTTAAGGACAAAAAAATAAACTGATCATTGATCAAGTTGAGATGAGAATAGAAGATGAAAAAACTGTCCCAATAAAGAGGAATCCATTGTATTTGTGGAAGACAGAAATGTGAAGGATATAATTAAGGATTCTGGTACGGAAGATTAAGGGATCTGAAGGGCAAGTAACTATTCTCCATTGTCTGAGTGTCAAGAGGCTTTTGATCCTCCCTTATTATCTCTAAAGAAAACAAAACCTGTTAGACTTTTCTTTGGGAAGACACTTTCAAACTGTGCTGTATGAGAGGGAGAGAAGAAACCTGACAGGTCTTCTGAGAGTTTAATTTCAGCTTTGTTTAAGTACTGACAGAGGCACACAGTATTAACACTCATGAAAGAAGAAAACACAGCACACTATCATTATAAGCAAATGCATTTTTGCTCAGATTAAATTAAATTTTCCTTTTGTTGATTGACTTTATATTTTTGGCTCAACTTTCTAACACATAGACTGATTGTAGAGTGCCACTTTATTTTGATAAGTGCTTAACTGTAGGAATGGACAAGTCGGGCATCTTTAGCATCACTTCATGTAATTGTGACTTGCATGATAACAGCCATAACCTTTGTGGGTTTTTTTTATCTTTTATGTTTTCTCTCATTTTAATGTTAGCTCCATGCTGTTGCACCATTGTGTCTGTTTGGAGTGAATTACAGAATTGAGGTCTGCATTTTAGTGTTCTTATTTTCTGAATGATCTCTTTGGCTGATCTGGCACTGAGCCTGATATGTCTCTGAACAGTTTTCTTGCCAGAACAAATGAAAAGAGTTCAAAACACAGTAGTCATCTAAATTTCAGTTTGCAGAGAAGTAAGTAATTTACAGAAGTTTCAGCTGGGGTTCTGCCTCTTTCTAATCACAGTGTGAGTTTCAATCCAAACTCTCAGAAATCTTGATCGGTAGCTGATTTTGGAACAGGCATAAGTGTCACATGCTGAAGCCCTTGTCTTTTCAGAACTTCATGAAGTAAGACCCTCCAACTCCTGTTTCCATGGTGTAAAAGCTTGAGACAAATGCAAACTTATGCAATAGGGTTTGCCTAACTGAATCACAAGAGAGCATGCCAGCAAATATTAGCAGCAGACCAGTCAACATGTCCTTGACATAGAAGAAATGAGTTTGGTAGAGGAATAGAATAGTTGTGAAAGAACTCACACATGTGCACAGACAATCAACATGTATATAGCACATATATATACATGTATTCATACATAAATAATTTCAGAGTCACAGCATATTTGAGATTGGAAGGGACCTCTGGAGATCATCTTAGCCCCATGACTTCTGCTCAAGCAGGATCAGCTAGAGCAGGCTGCCTGAGGCAAAGCCGTTTTCCAGCCAGCTGGACACCAGTGTGTACTGGTGCATGAGGTTATTCCTCCCCAAGGGCAGGACTTTGCACTTCCCTTTAATAAACTTCACAAGTTTCCTGCCTGCCCATTTCTCCAGCCTGTTGAGATGCCTCTGAAGAGCAGCACATCCACCTAACCCATCTATCACTCCTCCCAGTTTTGTATCATCTGCAAACTTGTTAAGCGTGCACTCATCATCTAGATCATTAACTAAGAAGTTAAGCAGTGTATGATCCCGTAGTGACTCCTGAGGAACACCACTAGTGACTTTGTGCTGCTGATCACAGAGCCTGGCAGCTCAGCCAGTTTTCAACTCACCTTAAATTCTAACTCTTATCTAACCTGTTCCTCACGAGCTTGTCTATAAGAATGCCATGGATGACAGTCAGTGGCAAAAGTGTTGGTAATGTTGAGAAACAATATTCACTCTTCTCCGCTCATCAAACTGGCCTGTCATCTTAAGGCAGAAGGCTGTCAGACTGTTTAAGTACAATTTCCCCTTTGTAAATCCACACTGACTGCTCCCAAACACCTGGTCTCATACCTATCTCAAAATGGTTTCCAGGATAAGTTGCTCCATTACTTAGTCTGCCACTAACTGAGATGAGGTTGGCTGGCTTGTTGCTTCCTAGACCTCAACAAGGCCCTTCTTGAAGCTAGGAGTGACATTTGCTGGCGTCCAGTCCCAGAGGCTGCCCCATCACCCTGGGCCTTCAAAGACAGCTGAGGGCGGCCTCGCAGCCAGACCAGCCAGCTCCCAGCACTCGCAGGTGCATCCCCTCAGGCCCCAGGTGATTGTTTATGTGCAGCTGAAGTGTACTCTGACCTGATCCTTCTTCAGCCAGTATTCCTTGCTACCAACTTCTCCTCTGGTCTCAGGGACTTCAGATTTCTGAAGGCTACCAGCCTTCAGAGGAGTGAGGAGAAGGCACTGAGTAACTTGGCCTTGCCCATGTCCTTTGTTACCAGGGCCCCATCCCCACCCTGCAGCAGGTCCACACTTCCCCCGGCCTTCCTTTGGCTGTCGAGGTACATGTAAGGCCTTTCACCCTGCCACGCTGTCCTTCACATCCCACATCAGGTTCAGCTCCAAGATGGGCTGTGAGCTTCCTAGCCACATGTACCACTCCCTGAGAAATCTTCCCAATTAAGGAATTAGAAATTGCTGTTATGAGGATACTTTAGAAAAAAGTCAAAATAGTTTTTGAGAAACGGGAACTGAAGCAGAATTGTCACCTTCTCATTTTCCTTGCTTATGCCTGATGGCTTTATGCTATTGCATCTCTCACAAAAAGGGGGTCTTTTCTACTCCTGTCACTTTTGCCAGTCATGCCTCCTGTACATTCATAATGTTGTGCTTTTGGGAGTCTCTTATGCTTATCTTGTCCTTTCCCCAGCAATTTATTGTTACTTGGATGGCTTCAGTGTGCACCTACACCAGTCTGTGTTTGCAACTTTGGTGGTCATCTTATTCACGTATTTAATGTATTTGGCGTGTTTGGCTCTGTCATTAGAGAATTACAGATTACTTATATACTGTTGCTGGTTACACTGCTTTCATATGCTTAAATTTGAGTTTAAGCAAAAATAATTTTAATCATAACCTAACTAATACATATGTAAACTACAGGTGTCATGGGCCTCTGATAGGCTGCAAAATGTACTCAGTGATGAGTCAAGGACAAAAAATCCATGAGACACTTCCACTGGTAAACTAAGGGAGGAAGAGAGGCCAGTTTCTGTCCCATTTATGAATATTTTTCATGACAACAAATATTTGAAAAATCAGCCTAGGATCTAAAGTAATTTTCTACTTAAAATTAAGGACATTTCATCAAAATGTTTAATAGTTCAGTAAAATCATGTGTCACAGTCTGATTAATGTTTATTTGAATGTGATATTAGCTACTTTTCTGCTATACTGTTTGACTCTCTCCTTTTTTTGTTGTTGGGGTTTTTTGGGTTTTTTTGAAGTGACCTTGAATCTTTCTGTCTGAAAACAAATGTTGAACACTTTGCAAACAGAACAGTGGGCATAACTGCGAGCAGATGGCAAACTCTGCTACAAAGTTTGAGTGCTGCTTTCTGAAAAGTGACAGATGAAAATGTAGTTTCTATTAGAAACTCAAAAGAGAGAAAATCCATTGAAAGTTCCTCCCTTTTCCATCAACAGACTGATAACACCTCAAGTGCAAATCTGTTCAGCATTTCACTGTCATGCTGTAGAACTGGATGCTGATGCAATGGTTTTATTTTATTGAGAGGCCAAGATATTTCTTTTTTAAAAACCTCATTAACATATAGTATAAGGCTCAGATATTAGAACTGACTTATATAAATCAAACAGTCATGATAATCGAATGAAGACCAACCTAAGAACTTTCTGTTGTGAAAGAATGGGGTGTGTGGCACACCATAAACAATCAGATGAGTAAATATATTTTAAGGATTCATAAAGCAACTTGATCTGTCAGATTCAATTCTCAACTAAAAATTATCTCTTTAAAAAGTACGAGAATTGTTACAGTAATAGGATTTGGCAACTCATGCAATTATTTTCCTAGCATCTTTGGGAGCTCCATATGTATCACAACTAGAATCTCAGCTGCTGTCATTTTCTTGCTTGATATAGACTTTCCCATAACACTTGAAAAAGTTCTTTTTTTTTGTAAAGTCAAGCCATAGGGACACATTCAATACAATTAAAATAAAAATACTAAGAATAGAAATAAAGATACTAAGAATAAAGATACTATTTAGTACTAAAACAGCCACTACATGTTAGATCTTACCTCTCTAGCACATCTTAAAGTTTTGGGTCAGCAGAGTGATTGTGGAAAATGACTCTCTATTTACTAGGGAGAATTAGATGCCCTATAATTTTCTTTTTTACAGTGAGAAGTATATAATGCTTCAGCCCTGTTTTGAACGTATTTATTTATGTACTGATTTACTCTTCATCTGAAATATGTCAAGGTCACAAAATATTGCTTGACTCTCAGTGTGCCATCAAAAGCAATAAGTGCTAGTAAATAGTAAAAAGACTATTTGTAGATGTTGATCCTACAAATGCTATCTTCTTCCATATATTGCCTGCATTTTTGAAAGGACCTTTCTTCATAAATTGTTAATTTCTTCATTTGTACTTTTAATATTTTTTGTAGAATGTCTCTTATGATTGTACTTTGGTGTTGAAAAGAATGTTTGGATGTGACAGTATCTGTGCATTCAACAAATAAATATGATAAGGACCACATGCAGTTATGCACTGATATTTAGGCAGATTAATAATCTGTCTCTCTTAGGATGTTTGTTTGAACTTGTTCATTATTAAAGGTGAGATGCTGAATTTCTAGTAGAAGGCAGAGGGTGGCAGTGAAAGAAAGAAGAAATAAATAAATTAGAGTTTTGTGCAATCTTTCTTGGAGATTTCATTCCAAAACATTGCTTCACTCCTTTTCATTACTGTTAAACCATTTTAAGAGTTGAAAAAATCTACTGGAAATTCAAGATTATATGTGATAAGGATCCTTGGGAATAAGGAAAGGAAAAACGTTTGGTTCAGGAACACTTCTGTTGCTCAGCTAATAAGAAAAGATCAGACCTATTAGTAAATTGTAGAAACTATCTGTACTTATACTGCAGCTCTGCAAGATGTTGAGAGGAAGAACAATGAGAGGAGAAATAGAGAGGAAGAACAATGAGAGGAGAAATAAACTGCTAAGAATACTTCGCATGTCCCGGTATGAAGTTTTGTCATAAGAAATGGTCAGATAAAGGTAGTAGCATTAGTGCTGAAAGTGCCAGAGTTACCATAATTTTAAACCGGATGAACCTCTTAAGGCTTTAGCGAAGTAAATATCACTGAGTTTTCATTTATTTTTTAAGAGGTAGCTGAATCCAGAAAGTCCATGGAAGTGAGGCTACTACAGCTCCATTTATTCCCAACAGGCACATGCAGAAACACACGTGCAACACATATACACATGGCCCACCACACAGAGCAACGCAGAGAACACACCTTTCAACCAAACACAAACAGTACCTACTGCCTTACCATTTCTCTTCTTTGGCTAAGCTAGGTGAATGTGCACTACTGTATATGTGGGTCTCTCCAGCAGCTGGGTCCAGTCACTCAGCCTGCCTAGTAGCTGCCCTTGAAATCCAGTTTCCCCAGTTGCTGGCCGTCAGGCATAGGAGCCCCTGAGGCTGCATTACTACTCTAGCTGCTGGTACAGACCCCCCCTTACATACACACACCCTGTGAATCCCTCCAGCAGCTGGCCTTAGACACACAGTCTGTCCAGTTGGTTGTCCTAGATCCCTGCTCTCTCCATTTACTTCCTGAACAAAAGCACAAGTACATCTGCAAAGGGATGCAAATTGGAGCACACACTTTCCTTCAGACCCTGCAGTCTCTCCAGCAGCTGGTCAGGGACCCGTCATCCCTCTGATAGCCATTTCCTTCTGTGTTCGCACTCACAGACATACCCAGACACCTTTGCTCCCAGGCCACTTCACCCATTATCACTTGCCCCTTAAATGGCTTGATCCTTGATAGTGTTCACATGCTCACCCCCCTCACTGGCTCCAGTCGTTGCCACCACAGATGCACAGTCCCCTTTGAGCCATGGTCCCACTGCAATTCCTGGACTCAGCCTCCCCACCAAAACACACAGATGCATACTGCACAGGGAGCCTCACCCAGGACAGAGTTAGGGAGGAATTTAAGAAGACAGAACAGACAGTGCTGGTGAGGCACAGGGCATGGCTAAGCAAGCATATCAACGTGTCAGTCACGTGCTTACACAAGACCCACCACTCTTATTCCCTTTTCTCTGTTTTCTCATGCTTGTTCCTCCCCAAACCACCTTAATCCCCCTGATTCCTCTACCCTTGGCTCCTCCTCTAAATATCCCATAAAAAGTTCTTGTGCAATTGCAAAATGCTTTTCCTATACATTTGCTAATATGTCCCGTGCTCCTGGGCATTGACCCTTCTTGGTTCGTGAGGTGACCCAGGGAGCCACCCTGCTGTCTTCCATCCATCTTTCTAGACGATCTATTTTAGGTCATTGTTTTAGTATCTCAGTACTATCTGTAAAGTCTTCTCAACTCACTGTGACCTAGTCAAACTTCCAGTCAGCATAGAAAAGCCTGCGGTAAACTAAACAAGGACTGATTTAAGACAGAAACAGGAAAGGTCTGATTTCTGAATGCTAAGTACAGGTATTTCATGGTTTTCATGGATTCTAGTCAAAAGCAAATATTTCAAGTGTTGCATTAGACAAATACGACAAGGTAACTACAACTATAGTATAAGAAACTTGATGGAAAAGCAAGTAATACATGCATACAATGTGACACTGCTAAATTCGGTTAATAGGGTCACCAGCCCACTACATATCCTGATATCTACCTTTCCAGCAGGTTCAGGTATTGTTCTCCCATCAGGTGGTGGTCCATGGCCCGTCCCAAGGCTCTCCATGAGTTCCGAAGGGCTCATTGTGCCTTTGGCTATGGATCTGTTTGCATGGAACACTGCTCCTGGATGGAGCTCCCACGTCAGAAAGCTTTTCAGTGCAAAAAAAGTATTTAACTAAGATAAAGGAAAAGCACATTAAAATTACATAGTAGCCCTTTTTTCAAACCAAAGTGGAAATTTTAAAGTCTTGAGAATTTAATTGGGGTTTCTGGTGTTATGGTTTTTGCTGGAAAGCGTTAGGAGTGATAAAAATATTAAACACACTAGTAAGAAAATGAAGGGCCAATAATAGCCAGAGTATCTGCCACTCTATTTAAAAATTAAAGAAAAGCTTGTATTTTTTCTTCATGTTCCTGTAATTAACACAAGTAAGTTTTCCCATCCTTGTTTATTCCTATTTCTTTAAGTATAAATTTAAAAAATACAGTAAATTATTTTTTTTGCTTTTTTCTGTAATATTGCAGTTTACCATTTGCATCTACATCTCTGTATTCTGAATCAAAGATGCAACATTAATTCTAGTTTCTATGCAGAGCAATTAATCTTTCTGTAAAGGAGAGTACAATTGTAACTGAAATTACTGATCAGAAAAAAAGGAAGACTGATGGGGCTATACTTGGGCTAATATCGTAAGGTTTCTAACCTTGTATAGTTAAGGACTATTGCAGGAACTTCTATAACAGTGTTCTGGCTGATCCTCTTTGTTTTATTGATAGCTCTGACAGTGAGGACAATATGTAATGGTATTTCACTATATCTACCTTTCATGCTCATCCTCATATACTTCTGTAGCTTTCTACGCAACACACAGCATCCAGTTCCTATAGTGATTTAATAATTTTTTGTCAGTGGTGGGATTTTTACATAAATATCTTAATCAGCACAACGCTCAAACATATATCTGGTTATTTTGATGAAAGCTATTCATATTTGCTATAGTTCATTTCTCATACAGAAAGTTGTTTGGAACGTTGGCCACAGGAGTATGCTGAGCAAATCTAATGAAATCTTGCAATCTACCAAAAGGCAAAAAACCTGATTTTTAGTGAAACTGCACAAAACAAGTTTTCAAGGAAGCATTTAGTTTTCTTAAAATACAGTCGTTCCTATTTTATTAATTTGAGTTCATTTTACTGAGTAATTTTTGCCTTTTGGTTTATAATGGTAGTTACAATGTCCCTTATTTTACCACTGAGAACCCACCTAATATGTGAGACATTCTAGTTCACTTCCCTCCTTTGCTGGACACCACTTAAACTCATTATAACTTCACAGTCATTGCAGTTCCTCTGGGAGATACGGACCTTGGGTAATGATGTCTATGATAATGAGGAATACATTTTATACAAAATAGGGGAAAGTCAGGAGCAGAAATCAATAACACAAATAAACATACTTCATACAGCCCAGGGCATTTTCCGAAGACAGATATTGAAACTGAAATCCACTTTCTGTTTGATTTGAGAGCAAGGATTTTGACAAAAGCATCCTGCATAACTGACAAACCTCAATTTTTTAGGCTAATGTATTGTTCTTCTTTTCCCTGTCCCAGGAAAGGATATTGCCTTTAGACTTTGAATCTGTGCCTTTGTTTCCAAACAATGTTTATGATAATTCTAAAGTAACTTTATAATTCTTAATTTTGCTGAAAGAAGTTAAAAATATGGAGTCAAATCTCATCCTTAATTATGCTTGATTAGCCAGACCAGACCAAATTATCATGAATTGGTAGTTCTCTAGTTCATATACATACATACATATATGAGGCAGCTCATATACTTTTGGAACTCATTCCAGTCCAAGAATTCCCGCCTCCTTGAATTTGCCTTGCAACAATATTTGTCTTTCAGTGCTGCTGATATGAAGAGCAACATCCAGACTGAACTAT